>NW_023459032.1:0-17644 GCF_013731165.1 Rhagoletis pomonella
TGCCGGAGCTGGTGGTATTGCGCAACGTATAGTTTTGAGGGGACATAGCGGCCAAATTCAGACATAGCAACTCCTTTTAGTGCTGTCAAAAGTGGCTTTAAAGTCGACAAATAGGTGGTGAGTGTCGATCCTTTTCTCGCGGGTCTTTTCCAAGATTTGGCGTATTGTGAATACCTGGTCTATGGTTTCACAGTATATTAACAGATATATGAGTAACAATTCCCTGAAATTTCAGCCTCATAACTTCATTACTTTTTGGTCTAGAGCAAGTCAAAGTTGAGGTATGCCAACGCGCTTGAAATATTTTAGTTCAATATGTAATAATCAAAAGCTTATTAAAATAAAAATACATAATAAATGTAACTTTAAAGTATTTTTTTAATTAATTTAGTTATTGTAGAATGAGTAAATGAAAAAATAAATTTAAAAAAAAACAAAATTTTTTTTCTTAACAACAGAATTGTGGTGCAAAAATTGAACATTTTGCATTTTCAATGGCCTAGGAAATATAGAGCAGCCCCTCGCCCTAGGTGCAGACTTATACCAAATGAAAGTTTGAAGTCTCAGCTTTAATTTAAAGTAGAGGACATATAGCAAAAGTTTGCAAAAGCACATTAAACATACAAAAAACTACAAAAAGTACGTAACGCGCACATTCTGTCGCTATACGTATGTTAGCATGCAATAGCATGTTTACAACTTTTTACTTTTATTTTTTTTAATTGTTTACTATTCACTTATTGTGCAAGAGAATAGTAATAAATTACATTTGTTTTTTGTTAGTTATTCAGAATTATGCTTTAAAGATCATTTATGTTTTAATAAAAATATTCTTGTTTACATAAATTTTATTTACGTTATTAATTTGATAGATAATTTTGTTGAAGGTCATTGACTTTGGGTTAGATAGTTGCATAATTTTTAATTTAAATTGATAGTGCAAGATATTAGCAGCAGATGTTATTAACAATGAAGTAAATCGTGTAAATGCAGAAATTCAAAATTTAAAAACGACAGAATTCGAAATGTTCAACAAAAAGTTTGCGATATCTCATAGTTTAACTATGACGATGATTGACGGAAAAGTGGCAACAACAGTCAGTAAGAATTGCTCGATGGCTGTTTGTTTCATATGTGGAGCAAAACCTACTGAAATGAATAATTTGGATGCAGTTATTTTGAGAACAAATTCAGCTGAAGCATTGAAATTTGGAATTTCGCCGCTACATGCTCGAATAAAATTCATGGAATGTATATTACATCTCGGTTATAATAAAAGTTTCAAAGCGTGGAGGACAAATAAAGATACAAAAGAACAGAAAGAAGCTGTTAAAACAGAAATGAAAAAAAATTTCAAATTAGTTCTGGGCTTAAAAGTCGATGTGGTGAAACAAGGCATGGGAACAACCAGAAGAAGATTTTTTGAACATCCAGAAATAACCGCTGACATAACTGGTGTAAATGTAGACTTAATTCACCGCTTTAAAATTATATTAAATACTATAAATAGTAGTAAAAATATAGATGTTGGTAAATTCCATACGTATTGCATGGACACTGCAAAATTATATGTAGAGCTTTATGGCTGGTACTACATGCCCATCACTGTGCATAAAGTTCTCATTCACGGCAGCAAAATGGTATCTGAGGCTATATTGCCAATAGGTTTGTTTGCAATTTTTATTTTTGAAAGTATTTTTTTAAACTTTATTTAATATTAACTTTTTTTTTTGCTACAGGAATGTTATCCGAAGAAGCGCAAGAAGCAATGAATAAGGAGTATAGAAACTGTAGGCTATTCCATTCTCGTAAAAATTCACGTATTTCTACGAATGAAGATGTAATGCCCTATTTGCAAATATCATCAGATCCTTATATTAATTCATTTAGAATGAGAAACAAATTAAAAAAATTAGAATACCATGATGATGTTAAAAAATTATTGATTGAATGAAAAAAAAATATTGTTTTTTTTTTTATTGCATTTCAATGGGAGGTGGGCGTATTAGTGGGCGTGTTATTGTAATTTTTGCATGAAACATTTTAAATGATATAAATTACAGTAATATCGAATTTGAAGGTTGTATTTAATATATTTTAGAAAATATGGCACTTTTTATGTTGAGGTAGTATGGGTGATGGGGTTAAAAGTGGGCCAAAGTTCAATTTTTATTTCAAATAATGTTTGTAACTATATAACATTCAAGTATACGAAAATTGAAAGTTATACCTAAAGTATTACGGACAATACGGCATTTTACAAATTTCGACTGTATGGCAGGTGGGCGTAAAAGTGGGCGAATTTTCTTAATTTTTTTTTTAAAAACTGGAATTGTCTCAAAAATAACCTGTGCAAAATTTCAGAGCTCTACAATGACTCCTTGTATTTAATGCCGGCGTTGTCTCACTGTGTGCCGTCGCCTGCTGAGTGCATATGCATGTATTTATGTATACATATAGTTACATACATATGTTCTGGAAGCACTTGAATATTGTTGCGCACAAATTCTTTTGCGCTGATTTACCATGCCAAAATATTCTTTGAACTTTTATTATTAGTATTTTGGAATGCAAAAAGGAAAAAGGAAACCGAATGATGTAGTTCTACATTCTATCCTCATAACTATTTGAATTTTCCACTGATACAAAAAAATAACAACCACAACTAAGCCATTTGCCTCTCCACAAAAACGCATCACTGCTGCTTTGGAATGTGTGTATGTATGTATGCGCATAGATTAGGGTGGAGCGAAAAAAAAATGAATTTTATGTTTTCAAAATTCGAATAGTACGGAAAAGTTGCGTAACGTGATCACATTGAATGGATTTTTTAGCAACTTGAAACTGGCATTTTATTATACTTAAGTGTAATGAGCTACAGAACTGCACAATCAAAATGTTTCTAGAAAATATTAAAAAAAAAGTATAAAACAACCACGATTTGGGAGATTTTTCTAAACAACAAGGCTCTTGTGGCGACCGTGAATATTATCCGATAAGAAAATGGTTTCAAACGATTCAGTATGATCATATTACGCAACTTTTCCAAACTTATAGAAGTTAAAAATCGAAAAATAGATTTTTTTTTCGCTCCACCTTAATGCAGTATAGTTTTCACATTCATTGCATCAGCAAGTAGCTAACACTAGCACACTGGTTGGTTTATTGCAAAAAACAACGACACATTCGCCTGCAGAGCGCTTTTATGCAAGCAAGCAAGCATCAAACTGTGTTGGCATCAGGGTAGCCACTCATTTTTGAGCATTCCCCGATTTCGACGATGAAATTCCCCGATTTTGCCAGAAATTTCGTAAAATTCCCCACCCATTCAGCTATGTATGTATTCAGAGACTAAACCAAACTTTTATAAAGTTAGTTAACAAATAAAGAAAAAAAAATTACATATAATGCTTACACACATATAGTGGTCGAAAAAATTTTAGTCGCGCCAAATTTTGACAAGTTTTCACAATTATCTTTTTTTGTTATTAATTTGATTTACATTTTTTTTTATAAAAATATAGTTAATTCATTAACAGGCATTGTGTAATTTTAATTCGATTTTCTAGAAAGATTTTGAGTATGCAGTTTTGTAGCCCACTCAATTCTATTAATGCAAGTCTAAAGTGGCTAAAAATTTTTGTTTTAAACTTTTTTTTTTTTAAGGTGTTTCGGTTTTCATCCACATAAAAAAGTGTGTTTATTCGTTATGTTAACACAAATCCGACAAGAAAAATTCTAAATCAACGGTTATTTGTATAATTTGCAGGATTGCATAATCAGTACTTTAGTTGCAGTTGCATTTTTTACCTCATTATAAAATCGGTGAAGCCAGAAAGAATAAACTAGTTAACACCTAATTCCTCACAAAAAGCAGTCAGTCTCTCGATTGTGCACGTAAACTGAAATTCCCCACAAAAAACGGCCCATTCCCCATGCAAACTCAAATTCCTCGCAAATCGGGGAATTCCCCACGAGATGGTTTCCCTGGTTGGCATGAAATATACGCTTTTTTGAGCTTTTATTTTTTATCCTTTTTTTTACTCCCTGTGCTTTCGCTCTCCAATACGCTCCGCTTGCCCTGCGCTACGCTTCTTTTACTACCTTTGTGGCATTGCAGTCATATATAGCATACACATGTGTGCCATTTTGGTGCTTTTGGAGCTAGATTTAGCTCTTTAGTTTTCTATTCAGCTCCGAAAATTGGGATTAATCTCATAGCTCTTTAAAAAAAATTATTTAGCACTTTCTTAGCTCCAGAAAGTTTTAGTTGTATTTGGCAATATATTAAAATTAACAAGTAAGAGCAGCGCTGTCTTCGGCTATGCCGAAGGCTTCATAACTTTCATGAACGTCTGCAAATTTTTGTTTGACAGATTACTGATTTTGAATACATCTGCATACATCGATAGAGGAGTTACATACTTATATAAAAAATCGCATCTAAACAATCAGAGGTATGGAAGATATACTTTATATGGCACCAATCGAAGTGATTTTCACTGCTATGAGATCGGTATGTAAACCGGTAACACAATTTATTGGGTTTAGTTTCCTACATAAAGGAGATATATCGCAAAAACTGGTATCTGAACAATCTGTGCTATAGGTGATAAAGCATACAGATACAGCATAGATTTTGGCGATTTTCTAAGTAGACTTTGTATTATTATTTATAAAATATCTTACGAAATTTATCAGTTTTAGCTGTTCAAATAAAGGGGTTTTACAGTAAAATCCCATATCTGAACAATCAGATGAATGGAAGATATATGTTGTAGTCACCCGATCCTTGTTATTTTCCCTGTAAATATTCTGTTAATAATGAGTGAAAATGGTGCGAAATTTCATGTTCCTAGCTGCATAAATGGAGGAGTTATGATAAAAGACCTCATATCTGAACAATCAGTTGTATGCGGGCGGCAGGTTATAGTGACCCGATCTTCGTTATTTTCACTGTAAGTTTTCTGTTGATAAATATTGAACACAGTGCGGAATTTCCTGTTCCCAGCTATATAAATGGAGGAGTTATAACGAAAAATTTTATATCTGAACAATCAGTTGTATGGGAGCTATAGGTTATAGTGAACCGATCTTTGTAATTTTCACTGTAAGCATTCTGTTTATAATGGGTGCAAGGGCTGCAAAATTTCATGTTCGTAGCTGCATAAATGGAGAAATTATAACGAAAAATCTCATATCTGAACAATCAGCTATATGGGAGCTATAGGTTATAGTGGTCCGATTCTTCCGGTTCCGACAAATGATTAATACATTATAAAAATACACCCACCTACCAAATTTGATCAGGATATCTCGAAAACTGAGAGACTAGATTGCATACAAACAGACGGACAGACGGACAGACGGACATGGATAAATCAACTCAGCTCGACGTCCTGATCATATAAGTATACATTTTAATGGGTCTATCTCTTTTTGTTCTGGTACTTACAAACATCGGACCAAAGTTATAATACCATTTCATGCTCATGAAAGGTATAAAAATCTGTAATTTCATTGTACAAGTGTTGAATAAAATTCCTTTGGCTTTGGTGATCTCAGGCTATTTTCGATACCTTTATGTTATTCTATTTCGATTAATACTTAAAAAAGTTGCATTCCTAATGCAAATGGCACTTAAGCAAAAAATTAAAAATGGGCAAGCAGGTCATTTAGTTTCTATCACGTGCGCGGGAGTACACAATCACCATACAGGGCAGTAATTCGAGCTCCGATAAGCTCAGACGGTGTATTTTCTCTCAGGCGGCCATGGTAGAAGAGGAAAGCCAAAACTTAAGCGTTGATAGACTTACAAATTTCGAAATGCAGTGAAAAAACATACATTTGTATTCACGGGAAAATGCAGACTCCACTATGAACTCTTAAATCTAGATTAAATGTAAAATGTAAAAGCAACTTTATGTCAACGAATGCTCAACTTAAAAAAAAAAATAGCTCTTCATTTTAGCTACTATTAGCATTACTTAGCTCTTTTAAGTTTTTCTTTTTCGCCCGATTTGGCTCCAAACGAAATTTTTTCTGGCAACACTGGTGCCATGAATGCGCATGAGATAGTTTTGTGCAGCTACACACACACACACACACAAGCTCATATCGAGAATTTTTCGTGAAATTCCTCAATGCACTGGATTTGCTGTTTTATTACTTGCAACTGCTGGCTCGTTTTTGGTGCTGTTCTATCTAGGTTTTACGAGCGTGTTGCTGATGCTCTACCCTAATTTGACTAAGGGCTTCCACACACATTTTCCACGTCATATGGGGTGTGTGTGTGTGTGTGTGTGTGTGCGAAGGAATCACTCTTTTTGTTTTACAAAAGTTTGTGTCGGTTTGCATTTTATTATACCGTTTCTTATGCACTCTTTTCCAATGCTATGCATGTAAATGTTTTTGCTATTTTTCGCCCAATGCATTACTGCATGCTTTATTGCAATTTGTCAAGCTTAAAATTACATTTGCGTTGCTCCTCAACTCAGCTCAGCTTTACGCTCGACAACTGCCTTAGTTTGCATGGCGATTGCTGCTTTACAAAGTTGCCAATTCGGCGGTTACGTTTTAATGGCAATTTGTACGAGACAGTGTCTTAGTCTGAAAATTTATGAGGGGGAATACGTATGTACAGGGGCGCACCCAAGAATATATTTTAAAGGGGGGGGGAGGGGGGTTATATTTCTGAAGATATATCACCGGAAAATACTGAAAATTTGCTTCAGATAATACCCTCTTTAAAATACATTTATGCAAGTTTTATGTACAGTATGTAATAAATAAATAAACGTTTTAAAATTCATAAACTGCACTTTATTTACATAAGATTAACAGAACTCAAACGCTTTTAACCGACTTCAAAAAAAAGGGAGGTTATCATCTCGCCGGAATACATAACTTTGGACCACGTGAACCGTTTTCAATAATCCTTTTTTTATTAGAAAGATAGTAGTTCAAGGAGAAATGGAAAAGAAATTTTATTCAAGCAACAGAAATTATAATAAATATTTCTTATAATTTCCTTGAGAGCTGGATTCTTAGCTTTAAGATACAGATTGTATTTGAGGTTATCAGCCTTAGGGGGGGAGGGGGGGGGGGGTTTCAACCCCAAAACCCACCCCTTGTGTACGCTAATGCGTATGTATATATTTTTTGTTTCGCAAGGCAACCTATTTTGGCTAAAGGTACAGTTACACCTAGCAAAAAGTATGGTTAGGTGTAAAAGTGCTTGCGTTGCCACGTGTACAAAGCGTACAAGTTTAATCATTATATTTTGAGTTTTATTTTTTACTCAGAAAATAATCGTTAGGTTTTGAGTTTTATTTTTTGCTCGGAAAATAATCGTTACGTTTTAAGTTTTATTTTTTGCTCGGAAAATAATCGTCATTTCTCAGTTAATAACGATTAAAAAGTGATTTTTATAATAAAACTTATAACCGTTACGGTCCCTGGTATGTACATTCTATATCATATTATGTCTTTACGAGTGCATCTTGATACAGGGCTTTAATAACTCAATCCCTTCGTGAACTCTGGTCTTCAAATGCAAGAGTACTAATATTCATGCTTATGTATAGTATATGAAAATTAAGTATGCATGAACATACAAACATATGTAAATATGTATGCATGTATAATTTGGTTGCAAAGCCATTACCGCGAATTTTTTATTAGCTTAGTTTCTATTGCCAATCTTTACGTTTCCTCGACATATACTCATGTAGTACATACAATATGTACATATGTATGTGAATGGCGGGGCCGTCTGCTTCGCGCGTATAATTTGCGGTTCGGTTATTTTTATGTTATTGCATTGCACCGCATTTGAGCGTTCGTTAAGCTTTATTTTTTGTGGCAACTTAATTGCCAAGGGTTTAAAAGCGTTCTTGAGAAAATTACTTTTTTTTTATATACATATGTACACACATATATATGTACATTAACGTAGGCCGAAAATCCGCTGTTTTAGAATTTTTATTGGTAATAGCAAAAATATGGCAATCTGTGTGAAATATGACAATTTTTGCTCAATATCTCGTCCAAGTGCATCAAAGTTCAAGTGGTAAAAAAAAATTTCTTAGCTTACTTCGATTCTATGCAAAAAAATTACAAATTATGTAGGACTAACACTTTCGAAGATACTTGCAATTTTAGTAAAAAGATTATTAATTAATGTTGTAGTCGAATTGCGGCAAAGTGTTGGAAATGAAAGTTGCTTTTGTACTCGTATATATGTACATACATATGTAAGTATGTTTATGTACTGTTTGGTAAGGCTACCGTAACATTTAAAGCACTTGCAATAAAATTCTAAGTAATAGACTTCATCGGATTTTTTTTCGTATTAAACTCTGCTGTTAAAGATAGCCATTTGATAATATGGAGCTGTATTTTTCTGATTTTTGCATTTTCGTGTCCCCACATTGCTTGTGCTCTGTCAAGCATGAAAGAGTGACTATCAGCGTCATTGCGTCTGGCAGGAAATTTCTGTAAATGGCACACACTTTCGCAATGGCTTCGATCGATTGCAATTTGATTATAAAAATAAAACAAAACTGGAATAAAATACACAGTAGCATGTAACGAACTTGCCAGCGAAGGTAACGCATATACATATGTACATATTCACATACATATGTATGTGCATTATGTAGAAAGCGCCATCGAAAAGAATTGCGCCGTTTTTTGGAGCGAATAACAGAATGTTGTCTATTTTTCTTTTACTCAATTTAGTCTCGGGAGATGGATGGCGTTTTTATTGTCTCTTAATTTGTGGTTTAACCTACATTTATTTTTGGTTTTTGGGTTTTTAGAAAATATCGAAAAAAGTGAGCTTAGCTTTTTTGCAGCAAAGTTTGTTTTTCTTTTAATTTTCACCATACATCTGTATGTCCACAATTCTGACGATTTTAATTTTCCAGGCATGTCTTAAAAATATTTCTCACTACTATAATTTTTTTTTTTTAATTATTTGTATTTGATAATGACAAGGCAAAGAATTTGGGTGATTGACTTTTTATTTATAATAAAAAAAAAACTCCACTTACACTAGCGGACAAGAAGTCCGACCTGTGACTTTTGGCTAGCACTTCTTATGGAAACAAGTATGAAGTCTAATACACAATTTACAAAAGACGCTGACCCTTCGGTTGGACGGAGCCTTTAATTATAGATTTCAATAGATGGATTTAAATTTTTAATTTTGTAGTGTTTAGTAATTAAATTTACGACTATACCAGCCGATTAGTTTTCGGTTAACTCTATAAACACTATCATGCATGCTGCTCCGCAACAATGTGCCAATTACGGACCCGAGGCCGTGTCGTAGCAGAGCCTTCTTGAGTGAGAGCAGTTCGGTATCATGCCTTCGAAGGCAGTCGGATACTCCGATCACAGCCGGGTTTCCCAATTTCTATGTTCAATGCATTTTTTAGGTCAGGTGCACTGAATCGTTTGTGCCTCCAAGCCAGAGATTATTCTTTATAGCCGTTCGTGTAAGCTGAACAACTGTGAATACTGATTTCTCTCTTTGAAACCGAATCAATTCATCGATACGCCGTCATTAGAAAGGATCTCTATTTCAATACGTTTCGACAATCGGTTGGATAAATAGATAAGATAGATTAATTGTTATATAGATTAGATATGTAGATGGGCCAATAAATTAGGCACTATCCTGATGGCTTTCCAGATTTTGGGACTAGTAACAGCTTTCCTTCTTGATGAAAGTCAGAGTGGATGTGCTATTGCCAGCTTTAACACCGTATATTTTATGCACCCGGTTCAGGGATTACTTCTCTTTTAAGCTTCCTCGAACAAACATGTTTTTTTTAAGGGGCGTTGTGATAGCCCACTACCCTCAAGTGGCCCTATGAAACCAGGACAAGCCTGTTGTTTCATCGAAATCCTCACCCCACGGGGCCGCCGTCAAGCATTACATCGTGGATGGAAAGGTCCTTAGCCTCTTCATCGCCTCTGCTATTGCGTCACTTGCCCACCCATGTATTCCATGTATCCAAGTATGTGGGCATGTATCTAGTTCATGCCAGATATATCGCGAAGTTTGCGTCCGGTGCTGTTAAATTCGCCACACTCAAAAAAAAAAAACGTAGTGGACGTCTTCTATTGCGTCTTCTCCACAGAAGTCGCATAAGGGGTCGGATTCCTCCTGTCTATCAAGATAATCAGGTATTTAACTGCTGGTAGCGTAGTAATGTTGTGGTCGCTGATTTTTATTGTGAAGGACATGACCATCGATAGTTTTGTAGCTCTAGAGCAATGACTCTGTTTTTTTGCTTTGCGCGCTGACGTCCATTTTGCACAAGCCCCGACAGAATGGACACTATAGTTTCGTTTGCTGTTTCGAAAGTTTCGCTAAGATGATAAACAGTGACGACTAAAGCGATATCGTCCGCAAATCCGATTAGTTTGGCTCCGTTGGGAATTTTAAGGCGCAGCACCCATCGTACATGACATTCCATAGTAATGGGCCGAGCACGAAGCCTCGCGGAACACCACCTGTGACATTTAAATTCCTCGTGCTTGCTTCCCCGAAGGTAAGAGGATATCCTAAAGTGGTGACGGTGCGTCCAAAATTGCCTCGAACAAACATGTAGTTACATACATATACATAGATATCCCAGCTTAAACAATGTAGAAAAGTCTGAGTGTAACGAAGAGAAATATACTTTCAATGGCCGACAACATTTAGGGCACTGAATATAGACTTCATATATGTACATTAGGGCGAGCCAATTTGTATGGGAGATTTTTTCGACTATGGCGTTTAGCACAGAATGATTCTGCGTGTAATTCTAAGCAAATTGCAGAAGAATCCATGCGTCTGAAATCAATTTGGAGTTTGCCAAATTGCGAAAATAGATTTCTTACCATTTTGCTTTAGTGTCGTAAATTTTGTATCAAAACAGGCTATTAGGGTTTTTTTTTTTGAGAATGCGAAATCCATTTCGGAACTTATCTTTTTCTTAAAACTTCCACCAGAGGGCACAACAGTGAAAACTTTCAAACTTTCTACGAAACCTATTTTCACCATTTGGTAAACTCCAAATTGATTTTAGACCAGCGATGGGCAGAGAGAGCGTTTACTCTGAACGCGACTATACAAAATATATAAAAAGCAGCCCATCACCGTTTTACACCCATGGTTCCTTCGGAAAATTTGGCTAGAATTACACGTAGGATCCTCCTATTCTGTACACTTATAGTCACCCTAGTGTACATATTTTCATACATATGAGGTCATCTGTGTGCCCGTGCAGGCGGTGAAGCTTTACTAATGCAGCTGTCAATGCATGTTGCATGCCAGAACAACCACAATTACAGGCATTTTGCAGGCACTTGCGAGCACACCCTTCCCTGCAGTTACGTATGCATGTGTGTATATTTGCGGTACTTTGGCAAAACTTCGTATCTCAAAATAAACACCCACACAGCACTCTATAACATAAAGCTCTCTATCAATAACAGAAAATAATTTTTAATAACTTTTTTTTACTGAATATTTAAGATTAAGTGCTTTTTAGATAATTAAGAATAATATACAATAAATCGTAGTATCTTAAGGCCTATTTTGAATTAGTTTAGAATATACGAATCATTTCTGAGATACTAGGTTTTACCAAAGTACCGGCGATATGTGCATGTAGCTGGCAGTTGGGCGGATTTTGGGCATGCCAGCGATTGACGCTCAATTTTATTTAAAGTTAAAAAAAAAAAAACAAAAACCTATCGATCTATCCCCTGCAGCTTTTAAGGCCTACATAAATATATTTTGTCCTTCGCATTTACCACTTTCCCTCCGCCAAAGCGCAATGCAATTAGGGACCGCCTAACTGGGCTCGTGCAGGATCAGCAGGCAGATTTGCACCACAAAAATTTTTGAGCAGCAATGGAAAATTGAAGGGAGCAGTCTTCTCAAAAATCACATTTTACATTCGCTAGTAGTCGGCAACCGCAGGGTCGGTCGGTCGGTCACTCGCTCCTCATTGCTATGTTTGCATGCATTGCAGTCGCATCAAATGCGCAATGTTACTAATAGTTGTTGCCTAAATTAAGGCGCACTATGTACCACATGCGCCAATGAGAACATCCGTAGCCACATCCGCAGCAAGCAAGCAATTTAGCGTTGACTTTACAGCTTTACAGATCACGTAAAATACTGCAGGTGGACACTTGTGGGTTCGAGCATAAGTAGTATATATACATACATATATATTTATGTATATGCATACATACACACATATTTGCAGATAGTAATACGAGTACCATTGCATCGAAATGAATTTTCAAGTGTAATTGCGTGGGCGGTCGGAGTCGAGTGCGCAATTACCTTCAGTGAAGATGTGAAATTGCTGTCAGCAGCGCAGTGTTGAAAGGTAATGCCTTATAGTGCAGATGGGGTTGGCAATGGTAAAGTTAAGTGGTTGGGTAATTTTGTTGAATTGTCACATGGTTGACTACGTCGGACAGGTCGTTTTTGTTAAACTTGATGCTTGAGTTGATGATGGCCCATGTGGTTACGGATGCCTGCTTCAATTTCAAAGGCGAAAAAAAATCTTTTCAAGGTTCGGGTAAATTAAACATCTACATAAACATCCACATAGTAATCTTTACTCAAATGCTTATTCAAACTTGCGACTAAGAAAAATGATTTTCTATTTTATTTGCATAAAAAATATCAGTAAAATGTTCAATATAAAAAAACTATTTCTTTCTAGGACAAACAAACTTTATGTAAGAGGTTACTCATGCGGCTAAGCACGCTTATAAGAAGGGAAAATCCACGAAGACAGCTCTTCATGGTGTGATGTTACATATATTTAGAAAAGGCTCTAATACATTACGAAGAATATGAAATGGGCGGCTTCCTTATTATATCAGGAGCCCTTAACAATGTCTCTACAAAGGCTATCTTAGAGGGTCTTGATTCAATCGGCATTAGTCCTCTCATTTGTCATTCACTCACCGCGGCAGGCGAACAGAGGCACCACAAAAAGTGGCGTTCTCTCTCCATTGATGTGAACATTTTTCTCGTAATAAGATTCTACGCGATTTGAGTGTGAGATTGGAGTTGAACGTAGATAAGAGGGACTTTAAAAAAGTAAAAGATTCCGACCTGTCCTCAATCCAAACTGGAAAATATTACACCACTCCTAAAACATCTACGAAATATGTATATTGGAGTCATTATGAACAGTAAGCTGACGTGGAGGTTAAATGTGAAAGAAGCAAGAAATCTCTCGATAGGACATAGAGCTTATCCGCCCGCCACACTCACTGAAGTTATGTTTTTTTTTTGGTTTGGTTTGGTGGACGGCATTACAAAGGAAGAGTATGTCAAGTACCTTAAGGGTGTACAGAGAGTTTCAGGTCTATGTATTATAGGAGCACTTTAAACCTGTATCGAGTAAGATTAGTTGCAAAAAACTTAAAAGAAAAGTCGGCGCTAAGATTGAAAGTTCCGGATACTTACTGTTGAAATATTTTTCTGGCCGAAATTTACGCCCGAATCAATTAGTCTCTGCTAACTCTGACACCCAGGCGGTCATTAAAGCATTTGCAGCAGTGATGATAAACTCATTTTGTTTGCGACAATGCGGAGATCGAATAGATGAACTTTGTGTCAGCAGGTCACTTATATTCGGGGTGCCAGAACACGAGGGAATAGGATGAAACGAATGAGCAGATGTGTTGGCTAAATCAGGAGTATTATTACCACCGGGCGACATGGAACAAATGTGCCATTATCTCAACTATTTAAGAACAGAACTAGATTTGGTAACGGCATAAAATAGGAAAAGGCAACAGCAATAAACAGGTCCCGACTCAACTACCCTAGACCTGAGAATTGGCAATTTGTTAAAGTTCGCAAAAAAAATCGTCTTAAATCATGCATCCATATCCTTGGCAACACTAGGGACCAGCGACTTTGATATTTCGGAAGTTGGTTCAGTTTGGTATCGAAAACTAAGAATACTAAAATAAATTAAATTCATATATTAGCCATGTAGGCCATATTCAATCAGTAAAAGTACCGCCGATACTTCCGGATTCTGGAAAATTCAGGAAATTCGGCTACCCTAGACACTTCAGCGACAATCAGGACACATCCATAAGTAACGACTATTGCATGCTCGCTATTACTTTTTAAATTAAATGCAAAATTGTAATAACAGCAACTGTGCGCAAGCACAACAGACCTCACCGTTTGCCCAATGCCTTAAACGCTTATACGAGTTATGTGTAACTTGAAGATAGAGTCGATTAAGGAATTTTCTCAGCTGAATTGAGGCTAAAAACATATTTTCAGTTTTACGCCCACTGTAGTGCATATGAAGCGAAAGTGTTGGCCATGCAGAAGGCATCACAGATACTCGCTCAAAGAGCTTCAGAGAGGAGAGGAGTGTTCATGCAACAAAGGTTTTTCGTAGAAGCCCTAGAAGTCTGTAATAAATGGCCAAGCATTATACATATGTACATAGAATTCAATTTATATTGGTGCTTGAAGACTCTATGTAAATAATTTTCCTGCCCCGTCGGACCAACTAACCAACACCAAAAAACCTTTTTGGCATTGACAGACTTTAAGCCATAGAAAAGTACGCGTGATAGGCAAACTATAATTTCAAGGCTGTGCAGAGATTTAATAGGTGAAATATCCGCTTTGGCAAAGTTCATCGGGTGTAAGGGGCTGCAGGGCTGCAATCCAGTTTGAACCGAACTGAATTTTTTTTGGTTGATGGCAACTCCGTGAGATGTAATTTCGCCCATATAACGAATGATTGAAATGTTCTTACATGGTAGAAAATGCTTAACAACGCCAGCAAACAAAAAAAAAATCAAAAATTTATGCGAATTTTAAGATACGATTCAAACATTACAAACAATACATTAAAATTGTACGACTGCATATTCGGACTATTTAGTTCTCATTTAAAAATTTGATACTTTGATGCAATTTTTTTGCATATCGCTACCTAAAGATGAAAAGGTGTAAAGTACACTTTTTTCGAAATTTAGTGTGCGAAGCAGAATGACAAGATTATGCGAAAATACATCGAGTTTTCGTCTCTCCAGACCAGTTTCGAAAAACGGACTTGGCACCTTTTTACCTGTAGGTAACGATATCATATGTTTAACCATTTCAAGCTAACCTAAAAGTGTGTTTGCATTGTTCAACTTTGCGTTCAATATTTGCGTTCAACTCAGCGCAGGGTTGCACGAAAAAAAAGTTGAATGGCTAAAAATATCAAAATATGAAAAAATATCAAAATATTCGCCATAAAAAGGTGTTTGCATTGTTCAACTGTGCATTCAACTTTTGGTTGAATGGCCTTTCAACTAATCGCTTTCAACAAAGTTGGTCGCCAGCCAACATTTAGCCATTCAACTTTTTTTTCGTGCAACCCTGCGTTGAGTTGAACGCAATTGTTGAACGCAAAGTTGAATAATGCAAACACTGCTTAACACCAACATCAATTAAAAGTTGTTGTATTAGAAAATGTCACATGATTTGTGTTCCTAATTAAGTGATCATAGACAATGTATGTACATATTTATGTATGTAAATAGTACTAAATGATATAACAATATTCAAATATTGACCACACACCTACTTTAATTTTATTAAATATTGCGCAGTATATCCCACCCAGCAAAGAAACGTACGCTTTGCCGACCGCCGCGATAGTGCGACTGTGGTAGATATCCGAATATTCGGATAGCAAAATTAAGGGATATTCACCGCATATCCGGACAGCACAACTAATGGATATTTACCGTATTTGAGCTTGGTGTAAAATGCGGAGGTGTAAAATGCGGATATTCGGTTCATATCCAGATAACGAAATAGAACGGATATTAACCGGATATCCGGATTTCAAAAATATACACGAATATCCGAACGGATATCGGATATGATACAGTAGGGTAAAATTTCATTCTACCGAACTCAAATATTCTTCACATAAAAAATATCAAAAGATCAAAATCCCAAGAACTGCCCTGCAAAAAATTGGACTAATCCGGGATGACTCCGGGAGCAATTGCAAAGGACCATGCGACTAATACCACTTTTGACCTCTTTATATGGAATGAACTGATCGCTTTTGTTCGAGCATGTCCTATGAAGAGACTAATTGTTCCCCTTTATACCCGAACGGGTATAAAAAGCGACAAGTCACTTTTAAAAAAATGAAAATAAAAATTTGCGCCAGCTGAGATTCGAACCGAGGTGCTCAGTTTTGTTAGGCGAATACTCTCTCTCTGCGTGCCAACGCCGCACATGAAATTGCATTGACTAAGTGCGTACATATTATTAAATCGTTAATAGTACCCGTTAGAGATGAGTTGGGGACTAATTTATCTCCAATTATACCCATAAAGGATGAGTCGAGACTAATTGATCTCCATTAGTACCCGTATGAGACTAGTTGCGACTAATTAATGCCCTATTGTACCCGATTAAGAGTAATCTCGGAATACTCTCTGTGTGTATGTAAAAATCTATGGTGTAAATGTTTTATAAAATTTTGACCTACCGATCCTATATAGGCTCATTCAATGTTTGTTGCTCTTCGTTACATTGATTGTTGTATTGCAGAGCCATTTTTTTGGTTTTAATTTAATTACCAATTAAGATTTGATTATATCAAATTTATCTGCATGATAGCATAATAATTTTGAGGCTCACATATCATTTAATATTACTCGTATACATACACAAACACCTACGTATGTAGGTATACACATATTGACATTAGCAAATTGGTGTACATACATAGATTCGGAGAAATTAATTGAATTCGAAGTTTACCAAGAACCACAATTATTTGAAATTGTTATGAAATTTAATTGGTAAAAATATGATGAACTAATTAGTACCTCCCTATTCGTGTGGTTGAGTAATCAATTAATAATGGCAAATCGTTTTGAAAATTGTCGCATTATAATAAATCAATTAAATGCTTAAATTGTTGCAGTAGGATTGGCTAATAAAGAACGTGAAACAAATCTTTATTAAATCAATGCGCGATAATGTGTACGGACTTACAAAAATTATAATTAAACATACTTCGAAAATTTAGAGAATTTTTCTTAGAATAAATTCTTGTTAATACGGCTATCATGAGCGGCAATGAGTTATATTTTTTAGGTTTTTAAGTTTTTAAAAAGCTCAAATTTAATAGTTATTTTTGAGTTTTACTTATTGCTCAGAAAATACAATTATTTTTTGATTTTTATTTATTGCTTGAAAATAATTCATAGTTTATTTTTATTTTGCTTGGAAAATAATAGCTATTTTTGGGGGTTTATTTTTTTCTCGAAAACACTAACGAGCCAAAGCCGCTTAGGTGGTTACTTCGGCAAAGAATTTAGAAGAAAAATATTAGGGAAGCTTCTTAACGCCACCGAGAATGGTCGACTGCCTAAATAGACAGGGGAAACTGGCGTTGAATGTTTGAAGCATCTGTGAAGGCAGAATGAAAATACAAATGGAAAGACACAAGGACGAAAACAAAGACTGAATAAAAAAGATGGACAAGGAAACAACAAAGACACAGACATTCCCACTCTTAGACAAAGCTAAGGAGAAACATAACGATGGAAATAAAGA
>NW_023459032.1:18044-31344 GCF_013731165.1 Rhagoletis pomonella
AGATGAAGATGAAGATGAAGATGAAGATGAAGATGAAGATGAAGATGGGGATGACCTCAAAATAGCAGATCTTATTTTCTAACGCGTTAATTCTATGGGAAAATTTAACGCAGCATGCGGCACCTAGAATTATGGTAGAGAGGGGAGATTCTTAGAACTTCTTACCATTTTTAGCATCATTTCAATATCTATAATAAATAACTCAGCTGCCATTGAGAATGTAATCAAGTTTTTCGCCATATTTAATTTAAGATCAAGGTACCACAAATTTATCGACGTTTTACACTTTCAACCATATTTTTATCATTAAGGTTTTTCTTTGCTCGCGTGCGTTAAATCACTCGAGTACACATGTGTAATTGAAATTTTATCATTACGTACATATGTATGTATGCACTTTACATACATACGTTTTAATTTTCCTCCTTTTTGCCTGTTTCTTACAGATAAATAAAAACTCGCAAGTACAATCGAAGAGCATCAACGGCGAACGCAAGCGCTGGATCCACGATCCCACAAGTGAGTATACAAACATACATATATATGTACCAAACGTATATGTATTTATATATTTTTTAAGTCATAAAAATGTGCACATGTGTATAAAAAGGTTATATAAATCTGTATGTTTACTACCCTGCAGCAAAATTTAAAAACATTCTGGCAAAGCATTAGTTCCACACTACAAATTGCGCAGAACCGCCTAGAAACTATTGCAAGACGGATGCAAAAGGAGTAGGTTGAAAATAGCGTTTTGGTAGTGCATCCTTAAACATTGTTGTTGGTAAATTTAAATTGTTGCACAGTGCTTGGAAATTTAAGAAATAAGTAATTTGATGAAAACGAAATGAAATTAAATATGAGCCGGCGGAGCCTACCTACACATATTTTTTGTGAGTAATATGTAAAAGAAGGGTCTTTAAATAGCAAACACGGCCCTTTACTGAACAATTTGTTGCACTTGCTTGTAATGCTGCCAATTAAAGTAAAAGCAAACTAAAAGGGCGTGACTCGGGCTATTATTTTAAGCTGTGCTTCAATTTTGTGTGCAATGTCAGTTAGGCTACGCAGGCTGTCAAGTTCGCATATCGATGGCTGAGTGGAAGATTGACCTATCGAAATGCCCCATCTTAGAAAATTTTTCAACAACGCTCTATTTTAGAATTTGATTGAAAAACGCCCTATCTAAGAATTTGGTTAAAAAATGCCCTATCTCAACTGCCGATTCCTAAACGCCCCATTTCAGCACATTTTTAATGTATTTTCATTTGAGATAAAATTTCTGTAAACTTCTGAATAGGGCTTTCAAATTCTGAAGTAGGGCATTCTAGAAAAGTTTTCTGAAATTGGTCGTTTTCGAACTGGTTGGCGAGATAGGTCCATCTTCCACTCAGCCATCGGAATGTGTTTTTTCTCACAGAAAAATTTCTATCCCAAATCTGTCCCAGAGGTATACAGTTCAGAACGAGTTCAAAAATTCTACAGAGGAGATCAACTGTGACCTGCTAGGACTTCGCTAACATAAAAATGACAATATAAATATTTGATTTGAGAGAAATGAAGAACCAGTATCGTCTCGGTTCAAGCTAGCTCGGCGCGAGTTCAGAATAAGTTTGCTTTGCTGCAGGGTGGCGAGTGTATGTGTTGTGTGCTGTTCGTGCATTCTTTGTTTTTGGCTGCAGTAATCATATATGTTTTTTATGCGCGCACAAACGCAGCCATAAAGCCAGCAGGTGACCGCGATTTATTGCACGCGCTTTTATTTCATTCCCAACATATTAAGTGTCGGAGAGGAAGATGAGCTTGAAAAATGCACATCCTCTGTGCTGTGTGTGTGAGCGCGTATGTGATATGTACGTAAAAAGATATGGCGGATTAAAAAAATATTAAAGAGTGTTGTTTAAACGATGTTTACTTGAATATATTATTTTAATTAAATTAACGCGAGCAACGGAGTGAGATAGTACTATAGTGTAAATATTTCATGAGTTTTTAAAGACACAATGAAAGTTGGCATTTTTTTACTGATGATTTGCCAGTTCGACTGTGCGTTAATTTTCATTCATTTAACGAAACGGGTAGTTAACGTGAAAGTTGCAAAACTAGGATTTGCTAGAAATTATTCTTAGTTTTTTTTTTTTCAAAAGCAACCTGTAACCTCTAAAGCGACTTTGGCCGAGTCTAAAAAAGCATGCCAGTCCTTTCTCTTCTATGCCAACTGACGCCAATTGCAAAATCCAAGTGAATCCAAGTCCTGCTCCACCTGGTGTTTCCAATGCAGAGGATGCCTCCCTCTTTCTCTCTGTTAAAAGCATCGGCATCCGCGCACTGTGGTTCGGATCACAAATCTAGCTGGACGAAACTATTTAAACAAATACTCGTTGATGGATCTTTACACCACTTCTTACCTTACGAATCTGAAGTCACTTATCAAAAATTCAAAATGCCGGATCCAATATGGCGGACGAAAAAAAAAAAAAAATCGGTAGATTTCTGTGAAACTGGGTATCTGGGGGTTTTCTGGGTCGCTGATTACATATCTAAAGTCATTTACCAAAAATTCAAAATGCCGGATCCAATATGGCGGACGAAAATTAAAAAAAAATCGGTAGATTTCTATGTAACTGGGTTTCTGGGGGTTTTCTGGGTTGCTGATTACGAATCTAAAGTCATTTACTTAATTTACTTTATTTACTTCGAAACGAGCATTTTCATCAGATATTTCTTTCAATTTACTAATCACATAATCACGGAAACCTTGTTGTCTTTTAGAAGTTTCAGCAACACTTCTCCAAATGTCAAACAACTCACTTCTTAAGATTTTATTTACCATGAAATTTAAGATCACAGCAAGAAACACAAATAAATTTCAGAAAAAATTGTATAACAGCGCTTAAAGATTTGCATGCCTGTTGTGTAATTTTTTAATTTCAGAAAGGAGAAAATTCGCGAGTTACTATTTTTTTTTTTAACTCTAACATAACCAAAGTTTTTATAACTCCAAGTATTTTTCTGTTTTAACATACAACCCCTACCCCCCTCTCTCCCGTGGATCCACCACTGATCTTATATTTATATTCAGATACATTCCTGTTAATAATTACTTTTGAATTTTGAGATTTGACATACCGTCACTAAAATGTAAATATCTAAGCCAATTGGTTAGACTTGGTTGTCGAACTTACCCTCTGCATTTGCGAAGATGTAAAGAATAATATGCAAGTGGTTTTATAACGGCCTTCGGCGGCCTTTACTTTTCCTACTCTTTAATTTATTTTTTTTAATTAATCAAAACGACGATTTTTCAGAATAAATTTGCTTATACCAATGTGGACATAAATTACGTTATGACCTCTGAATCTATAGCGAAATTAATGTAATTTTTTGTTTATAAAGTCAATTTGCAATTATGCAAATATCTGTGAGTGCAATTAGCAATCTTTTAAGTTAAATTTCAGCTTTTAAAATAGAGTTCTCAAATAGGCGGCGATGACTTACCTTTTTTTGTTTGTTTTCATATGTTAATGCTTTAATAAATGCAATTTCTATTTGAATGTATTCCAAGTACCATTAGGTATTTTAAAAACAAAAAAAATTTTGACTTTCGTCCAGCTAGATCTGCTATCCGAACCACTGTGCCGCGTTGAATACTTTCAGAGCTGTAGCGTTGCTGTCCATTTGAGCGGCATTACCTACCCAGCGTAGCCGCCGGATTTTAATTCGCTGCACTATGTCTATATCGTTATAAAGCTCCTACAGCTCATAGTTAAGTCGTCTGCGATATTTGCTATTGTCAAAATCTTACGTAAAATTTTCATCTCGATTACTCCAAGGGCCGCCTCATCGGATGTTGTCACTGTTAGGTTTAGTTTAGAATCATATCGTCGTTTAAAGTACAAATTAAAATTATAAATTATTTTCTAGAGATTAAAATTACTCTTATTTCAAAATGGCACTCTTTTTTATAAAGCATATTGGGTTCCCCCATTTTCAATTTCAAAAATCTAATATCGGATTCTAAATCAGCGACTTCCAAAACCCCCAAAGACACCAAATCAATTTGGTTACTTCTCAGCTTTTGGCCAGCAAATAGTAGTCGCCAGACCATAGTGCACTGTAGGGACACGTAAACTTAATTTTGGGTCGTAGATAATGGAACTATGTGTGTATATACACTTTTTTTCCAAGATCGGATAATTTTCTCAAGATATCTTCATTTCAGGCTTGCATTCCAAATGACGAAAAAATTTAAACTTTAACATGAGAAATTTTTATCATAAACCATTACCAATATGTATCAGGGATGTGGCGAACATTTGCATTCGCATTCGTTATGCGAATGATTCGCATCATCTTACGTATTCGCATTCGACATTCGCATTCGCATCAAATGATACGAATGTTTTGCGAATGCCAATGTGTACATGGGCAGAGAGTCCACTCTAACATTGTTGAAGTGGCTCTAACAGCCCGATTATGTGTACTTGTGATAAATAAAAAAATGTATAATTTGTAAATTTTTTATTATTTATTATTTATCAAGAATTGTAATTCTAGCACAGAAATGTTTATGTCATTCTTAACAATCGCATTCGCATTCCGATTCACAAATATGACATTCGAAACATCCCTAGTATGCATGAATACGGCCATGTACGATATGGCGTATGAGTAACATTAATTCCTGCTCCTATTTCATACAAAAAATTATTGCACATTTTAAATTGACCATTCACCATCGATTTTTGTCGTTAGTAGCAAAAGAACAGGCTTTAATAAAAATCCGAAAAATTACAAAAGACTTTTGTTTTGATCTTTTCTTTGTTAGAGTTTGAATTTCTTTCTTATAAATATCTTGAGAAAATGGCCTAATCTGGAGAAACGGTAAACATGTCCATAATCTACGACGGTGTTTTTTGTATAGTTTCGAAACTTGAGATTTTCGGTGCAGCGTATTTCTCTTAGTTCTAAATCAATTTAAGTCACCTTAAGTTAAACAAAAAGAAACAAAATTTAGCGAGGTTTCAAGTACTTTTTCTAGGCGTGGAGGATAACGCTGCCGTGATTTGTCACTAGCCCGTCCTTTGAGCGTTAGTGAATTTATAATTAGTGAGCAGCTTATCCAGTGATTTCCATCAGTTTATGATAGTATAAGAAAGACAGCTATTGAACATATATTGCCAATGCACCAAGTGAGGTTTGAGATACTTTTTCTCGCCTTAAAGAGTTTTACGGGCTTGGAGGTCATATGTATTTATTTCAATTGGCTGACATATATTTTTATGAAGACCGACAAATATATATATTTTTTTTCAGTGTTTGGTCCAGTCGACTTTGTGGAGTCACGCATATTTTTTGCTTGTTTGCCAATTAGTAGTGGATTTTGAAAGCGAGCACCTCAACAAAACTACACAGACATACATATTTTTTTCTAAAGTTCGTACTAAAATATTTGGGTCGCGATGAACATAAATAGATTAATCATTCCCGATCTACGTTACTATAAACGCAGATTGAGTTAATGCAATCCTGGCTATACTATTTTTTCAAGTGCATTTAGCTTTCATTTCGATGCTGATAGTTGCAGGGTGTGCCACCATTTGACTAACGCCATCAGATATTGAACATATCTAACGAATTTTTTTGTCCCCAATATCAACTGAAATACATATATACATACATATATGCACATGTACACACATTTGCAATTTCATTTTCCGTACAATAAAGTTCAAAACCATTCGCGCAATAATGGCACTACAGCATTTTTTACTGGTTGGCGTTGGCTTGCAGGGCAAAATCGTGGAGAAATTGTTGCGTGTACCTGTTGTTGCGTTTACTGTTCCATCAATGACTTTGTTTGTGTAAATATGTATGTATTTCCATATGTATCTATGAAATTGTGTGCAGTCGAGAGGATGCCTATTGTGTAAAACTAAGTACATACATACATACGCACGGTACATAAAAAAAAGAGCGCACCGTTAAAGGCGCTTGGCAGCGTTGAAAAAAAGGATTCATTTGTTTGAGACAAAAAAATTAAATTACTAAAGTTATTTGTAGTGAGTCACGTAAAAGGTAAGCTAAAAAAATTTGTAATTGTCGAGAAGAGAAGACAGACTGCAATAAAAAATGCTCGTTTCGTTGATTAAACTCCATTTGGATGCAACTTACTTTGTTTGTATGAATGTATTTGCATGTACGAGAATGTCTAGGCGTATGCGATGTGCTTCTATGCATTTAGCCTAAGTGTGCTTAAATGTAATTAAAACATAATTGCTTAATCCCTGAGACTATTATTTACTTATTAATTACTTTTTCTGTAACTCTTATTTACCGCCAGGTGACCTTTGTCGGCCGTTAAATTGCAAAAAACGTGAAATTTGCCTGTTGGAGGATGAGTACAGCGCAGTGTGCGTTTCGAAGCGTGACTTACACAAGAATCGGTGAGTTTATTTAGTACAAAAATTAAGTAAAAAATAAATACACAAAATTACAAAGAACAAATACAGAAGGTGTAACGGTAAAATCGCATTTACTTACATGGATATATGTACATGCGTAATTTATGCGGTTATTTTTTTTTTTTAATCAGTTTACCAGCCAAGTGTGTACAACCACAATTTTATTCTTAATTTTAATTTATTGAAAAATTCTGTAATCCATCGGTTTTTGAACCGATTTTTCTTTCTAAACTATCGCTGAAAAAATGCTTTACTTTTAGTTTTTGTATGTGAAAAATTAACTCATACCGTACTTAGCATTATTATTTTTTAAATAAAAACAAAAAAATTGAAGCTAAGCATTCGGTATTTATTATTTTGAGCAAGAAATATCGATAAGTTTGTCTTAATACGCGAAGAAATTGTTTGTCCAGGACATAAGGTCTGCACTGTTCGCTCGATTGTCAATAAAGGTATCTCAAATAAAAGCGTTATTTTTTCAAGAAGAGTTGCCACCTTTTGAACAATTAAATTCCAATCATTTAATAATCAGTACCATTATAACTGCACCGTTCGGTCGATTGTCCAAAGTGAGGTGTCAAATAAAAGGTGTCAATAATAAGGTTTACTTTTTTGAAAAGAGTTGCCACCTTTTAAAAAATTCAAATTAAATAAAAAAAATCAATTATTACAAAATAGGTATCAATCGGAACTTGCTTTAAAAAGCTTTATTTCTTATCTTAACCATAGGAGATTGCCACCTGTTTAAAAAATCTAATTCATTTTAAATTAAGGGAGTTAGGCCGAACGAAAGGGGTTTCAGAAGGAGTCCGATCAGACCTTTTCCTGAGCCCGCCTTTAGACGAGAATGAAGAAAGCATATAGTGGACTTAGACAGAGTTGAGTAAGCTGCTAAAACAAAAAAAAAAAACAAAAAAAAAAACAGTGACGTTCGATTTTATTTTTATTTTTTTAGCAATTTTCTGCAGTGGAAAAATATTTCGAATTACTAGATTCTGACACATAAGTAAACTAGGTGAAAACCCGATTTATTCGATTGAAAAAATCCGATTTACTCAGCATTCGAAAAATCAAAATTTCAAAAAACAGCCTAGAAATAAAAAAAGTGCTTGAAATCGGTTTGGAAAAACCGACTCAATCACCCTAATTGATGCATACGTATGTATGTATCTAGATTAGACTGCATCACTCCCAATACAAAAAAAAAAATAAAAATCGGTACTGTTTTTCTATTGAAATTATAAAATCTATTTTATTTTAATCTGTTTTGTCTTCTGAGCGAACTTTTTACAAAAAGTTATTTATGAAACTATTTTTATTCATAAAAAAACTCCATTTTCGGAGGTATTTTCAAATTGGTCCAGTTCGCTTAAATCTTAATATTTTTCCGAAATATTTTGGTGGGACGTCTTAAAATACAATAAATTTTGTAGTCCCGGCGGAAAAACCGCCACTATTTTTGGTGATGCAGTCTAATGTGGATGTGTACATATGTATGTATATACATACACATATATTTATAAATTTATTTGTAAAGCCGTGCACACAACTCAATTAAAAAAGATCTGCCTACTTTACCGCAAACCCTCCGGCAAGCTATCCTTTTAATAACCCAATTGGCCACCTCACTCACTATTATAAAATCAACTTGAACGCCCAACTTTTTACAACCCCTTGCCAATCCAATATTACACTTCAGTCACACACAAGTGGCTGCTCTTGCATAAAAAGTTGAATTACTCCTTTTTAACTCACCTTTATCCATCCTGAAGATGTCTAAAAGTCCCCTACACCATTAATCTCCCACACACACTCTGCCAATACACCGCCCGGCCCGCTGTTGGTGACCATTAGCCAACCATTCTATCCTCCTCTGGACGGCTCTAAGCTGTCCTGTACTGTTGTGATGTCGTTGCACTAATTATTTTTATCTGCTTTATCTTTCGTCACCGATCTGTAGTGATGAAATAATCACGAAAGCCAAGTACTTGGAAGAGGAGGCGGCTAAGCGACGCGCAAACAAGGACATCACCAACCACAACAATAACAACAATAACGACAATGACAATGATGATGAGGATGCAAAGAATTTTAGCTCCGATGAGGATTCCCGTGAGGACGATGTCTTTTATGAGAACAACAACACAGCCGGCGATAAGGACGACGACGAGGATGAAGAGTGAGTCCTATACACATGTATATGTACATCATATATGTAATAGAAAGCATAGACGAATGAAATTAGTGGAAATTATCTATAAATGACTGGGTTGGCCGCCATAGGATTAAAAATAAGATTTTTCACATTTCATTAATTAACGTCAATTTTGAATGGTTGGAATGGCTTAATCTTCGTTTAAGCTGGCCGCCTTAATGCACACTACAGCTGTGCGCTGAGAAAGTCAGAAGTGAAATGTGTGTGAATTGATGGCACGTGTCGGTCGCACATTTTTAGGTGGGTGGGGGCGACTCCCGCATTGTTCGTTCGTTAGTGTGAATGAGTTTATATGAGCATCATCGGCAGCAGTAAATACTAAATGTGTTTGAAAGTCTGGAAGGGTAAGTGATTTTGGTTTCGATAGCACACATGTACATATGTATGTATACATATATGTGCAAATGCATAGGTGCGTGAGTGTATTAAAGAACGCTTGTGGCCTATTTTCAATTGGAAATGAATGGTTTGCCTGCTTTTCAACTTTTTTGTTGTATGGTCTCATGGCTGCGGTGGATGGCCTTAATAATAGCTTGACTCTGTGTTGTCTGCTATTCAGTTATTCTGTGAAAAAGGTTAATAGACTTTAAAAACAGGTCACCTATGAAATAATGTTGTTAAGTTGCAAAAGATAGCTGTTTTGTATGCACAAAAGTACAAATGAGATTAAGCGCCGCTATTGATTTTTGGGTGGCTTTTGGTTTGAACTTCTGCTTAATGAAAATAAACTACGGGTAGGTAATACATATCGCACATCCTCTTCAAAAGAGGCATAACTCAAAAATCAAATCTGAAAATCTAACTGCTTTTGTATAGTACAAATTCAGCGCAGTTAATATGAAAACAGGTAAATCAGTAGTTTTCTAGCTAGAGAATATATTGGTGCATTAATTGGAAATAAAGCCTACGGATTGATTTAAGCAAAATAACCGATTAATTTGTTTAATGGTTCCTCTCAAAATAAACCCGTTTTAAATATGTATTTGGATTAAATTAAAAAAAATTTAAGAAACTTTAGTTGATTAATTAATTAATTAATTAGATTTCTTAGAAAGATTTTGGAGTATCCACTTTTGTAGCTCATTCAATTGTAGTATAATAAAGTGCTAGGACTTACCATTGAACATACGTGACGATTTTTATATATAAAGAAAATGGGCGTATCCTTCAACAACAAAAAAATTAAATTAAATTACCAAAAATCAACCGTAGGTCATAGCTACTGAGTAAAAATTTGTGAAGTGGGCCACCATTTTTGCGAGGGTCGAGCTTTTTTTGTGCAATTATGTGTATATGCTTCACAACGATAAAAGAAAAATACAAGTTTCACAATTTTGCGAGATTCGAATTATTTCGGAAGTTATAGCTATTAAAATTTTTCGAATTTGTTTAGATTTTAATTGTTTTCTCGCGATAGGTATTAAACATATTTTAAACAGTTGAGAATGATGGTGTTTTCTTCCCATTTTTATTTTTTATTTTTTATATGGCCATAATTTTTTTTTATAAAAGTTATTAATTTTCTTTTTAATATTACTGCCATTTCAATGGCTTTAAAATCACGTTTTGGGTTAATATTGTTGTACGTTCTGTTAGTAATTATTTGCAAAAAAAGAAAAAATTTCCTGCATTGCATCGAGACGAAAGTTATTCACGCTTTTCCCTTGTCGCCCATTTTTTTTTTTTGGTATATTTTGTATGTACCTTTGAGTTGATTGTCATTTCTGCGGCTATCCTCATAGCGAAAACCTCCGCTTGAAATGTGCTGCGCTGTTCAGGTAACCTTGGCGTTCAGTTTCCGGCAGTATACTCCGGCACCAACTCCCGTTACCATTACAGAGCCATCCGTGAAAATGTTTAGGTATATACAGCGAGTTTTCATTCCTTGCTCCATGCTTCCTCTACAATCGTTTTGCGAAACCTTCGTTCCCAATTAATTCCTGCATATTCTATGGTTAACAAAATTTGGACGTCGAGCAAAACTCGATTAGCAGTGAAAACAATTCAGATTATTCTTTATAACTAAGCCGGAATTACTTCGCCAAATCATGAAACAAAAAAGAAGGTAGTTTCAATAAACAACTTTTTGATTGAAAAGCAGATTTTTTACAATTGCTCATATATTTGGGATTATGTATGAAATAGTTTTATTAACATTTACCTTTTAAATTAAAATCTTATCTTAAAAATGTTTAAATTTTTTACATTAAATACATATGATAACCACTTCGCAAAGACTATTTTTAGATTAGTAAAATTTTAGTGAACATATCGCACACCTAAATCTAAAGTGCGATCAACTCAAAAAAAAAAAAAAAAAAATGTTGGGCGATTTTTTTGCATAAATCAATTCATAGGACTTACATCCAATGGAAATATTTTTTCATCATGATTAATACATTAACTAGAAAACTACCGTTATACCTGTTTTTGTATTAATTGCGTTGAATCTGTACGATCCACAAGCAGTTAAATTTCCCTATCTGAATTTTGAGTTAGCTCACTTTAGTAGGTCAAGGTATGCGATATATCGTCACTAAACACGAATAAAAGCGCGCTAGTTTAGTTTGTTGGCGAAAAAAAGGAACATAAAAAAATATTTTACAGAAAAAGCCGCTTAAGAAAAACTAGATTTATACCTGGCGAAGGTCTGTCACTCCAACATCATTCCCCAAAACCTCTTTAGGGAATTTACATACTGTTACACTCGCAAACATAGTTAACCGCGCCGTCAAATATTTTTTTAGCGCGTCTTCCTTCGTTGTCAATGTCATTTGATTATTTCACAACTTAGCTAGTCAGAGGGTCACGTTCTGCGTTATTGTGAAGTGATAAAAATAACACTTTCACATCGCAATAAGTGCCTTTTCTTTAACCTTTCATTTCATTTCACGATAGCGCAGAACGGGAATTGAACCTCAGTAGGCCTGGGTAACCGCGCAAATTTTTTGGCGCTGACACACCAACTCCAGCGCCACTGTCGGAATCAGCACAGTGTGTTGGCGCAATTGCGCCTCTTCAGGCTAAAGCTCATTTCCTTTATTGCTGCACGCTTCACCAAAGTGAATTAATACAAGGTGATATCGGTTGAGAAAAAACTCAAGTATACCCAAGTTCACAACCCAAAAATACAACAAACCCATCATTTGCACATTCAGAAGGACCGCGACGAATTCTAGCTGTGCTGCACATTTTACAAGAGACATTTCTGTTTCGGGTGTTCTTTGCGACACCCGTCGTTGTCAGTGTTCCGGTGTTGAACTAAGGTGAATTAATACAAGGTGGTATCGGTTGGGCAAAAACAAGCCAAGTTCAAAACCCAAAAATACAACAAGGACATAATTTTCACATTCAGAAGGACCGCGGCTAATTTTAGCAACAATACCTTGTAAAAATTCGCCTTGTGCTGCACATTTTACAAGTGACACTTCGCTTTTGTGTGTTCTTTGCTGGTTCTTTGCGCCGCCCGGTGTTGTTAGTGTTCCGGTGTTGCTGGCGCCATTGCGTCACAGAGTTGTGAAAATCGGTATCGGCGCCAGTAACTCAGCTCTCGGTATCAGCGCAATGGCGCGGCATCGCACTGTGTTACCCACGGCTAAACCTCAGGACTATTACAGATTTCTATAACGAAGATGCTCGTTTGTTATATACACATTTCGGTGTGAATTTAATATACATATATTTAGGTGCCATATATTTAAGTGTCGTATGTCGTAAAGTTTGAACGATGTCACAAACTGCTTAATTGTCAGGTAGTTATTATGGCGACGAATAAGTGGCAATGGAACTAACTTATTTTTGGCATCATGCGCCAAATTGCTTAAAGGGCCAAAACAAAACAACAGCGGCAAATAGAGATATTTTGAAATGAAAGGCGAAGTCGATTCAAAAGATGATCAGTTTGTTCTTTTTTTGTTGATTTTCATTGAATAAAATTGATACTGCGAAACTACTTTAACTACTTTTTTTTCAAATCTGTTTACGGTTGTTTAATTGTTTGAATTTGTATACTACTTTTGTCCGAAAACAGATAGCTAGTAGGATTTGGTATACCTAAATAACTAGCTTACGTAGAATATCTCTGACATTTCAGATCCTCAGTTATAATAAAAAATATCCTAAATGCTCAATATTACTTCTACAGTTGCACCAAAGAAAATTGCTTTGTGACCTTGAAGGCACTTTACATGGTCAATCGAAAAAGGCACCAAACAAATGCCAACAACCCTAATAGTACAATTCTAAAATATTTTTTAGCTTTCACCGCTGCACCAGAATAGTGTTTTTCATTTCAGGAATGGAATGTAGGCAAGCATGTACGTTTTGTTGATTCTATTTTCATTTCACCAAACACGCGTGCATAGGTTCACTTATTGTTTTGCAACATACATATACAGATGTATCCTTACGCTAGCGTGTGCAAATGTACGTATGTACATATGTATGTACATATGTTTGTGCTTCTTTCGACATGCTCTCGAACCTTATCGTCTGACCTAAACCCAAATTGCGTCCAAACACGCGATTACACTGTTGACCTGCTGTTCTTTATTTTTTGTTTTGTAGAGATCCCATGAGCCGTGGCCGAGTTGCTGCTGAACATAGGCAATAACAACAAAAA
>NW_023459032.1:41344-80471 GCF_013731165.1 Rhagoletis pomonella
TGGTGGGTGGTATGCGGGGAAGTAAAAGAGTGTCCTATCATTATTTTTGAATGGTAGATTATTTTGGAATGGGCAAAACGAAAAACTAATCGCCAAAATGTGAGTGTATCTAAATATGTACATATGTATTTGAATTTTTAATAAAAGTGTACAGCTGCTAGGGCTCACAACATTCCATTGTGTATGTATGTATGTACATACATATTTATGTGTGGGTGTATTTGTACAGGGCATCACTATTTGTTATTAAATAATTATATATAGGAAATTAAATATTATAAACTACTAACCAAAATTAAACAAGTAATTTTTAAGCAAAAAACACAACCGACTTCTATTCTTATATAAAAGTTTAGGAGTACCGTCAATTTATTCAGGATCCGATGACCGGAGCTAAACAAAATTAGTATGGGGCCACCTCGTAGACACTACTTTTCCGATAGAAAAAGAATTATCGAGACTGGTTGACGTGGTCCAAATTTACATACATAAAAAAAATATTCCAACGAATTGATAACCTTCTCCTTTTTTAAGTCGATTAAAAACAATTTACTAGTTAGGTTTATTATGTATATGTATGAGGTTCGGCTTTTACATATGCGGCGGCTATCACTAGCATTTTATTGCTACCAATTGATTTCGAATTCAGATCATAACTAGAGTTCATTACAAATCCCAAAAAGCTGCGCAACGTTCGGTTCGAATTTGTGGAATTCATAAACTTGACCGAATATCTCGAACTTGTTTGAAAAGGTCATGTAACTAGGCTGTGTTATCAATTGTTTGTTTGTACTCGCAAAAGATCGGAGCCGAACGTTTCACTTCTGACAAAAGCTTTAAATCATTGCTTTATCGAAACGAAAAAAAAGGGAAACGCCACTATGCGTTTTCAAAACGTCTAAAGCGCCTTTTCAAGATGAAAGGAATCGCAAATTTATTATCATTGTCCTATAGTGATTTTCGCCCTTGATTTGAGTTTATTCTTTTCATTGTCAAGGACCAAATGGTTTGTTTGGTAAGTTAAATAGCATTATTTTTATGATCTTAACAGAGAGCCTATTGACTTTTAAAAGCCACTTGATATTCAAAATATATTCAATAAATTAGCTCACGCTGGTTATCACGCTGGTAACTATGTACATATAATTAATAATATAAAAAATTATGTACTTACATAAATATGACATCATGTAGTGTGCGTCTTGATGCTATTACAAACTTAAAGGCGCCTACGATATCTATTTACATGTTTATATATATTAGTACTCTAACATAAATATTGCCACCGTTCGTTTGGCGATTCTACAGAACCGATTTGAAAATCAAGAACACCATATGGAATACATTTTTCTGTAGATGAAGAGAATTTGTATGGTTTCAAAGTTACATCAAATTATCGGAGGATCAATTCCAAGTCCTGCCAAAGTCCTCCAATGACCAAAAAGATATAAAAAATTGTAGTCACCTTATAAGTTAAACGACGTGCTAAATTAGGAAAACTCTCCAAGGCTCTTGAAAAAACTAGAAAACCGGTCGAATTTCGACAGTAACTCTGACACTACCAGTATTATTTATTATATGGAAGGTGTTTTTTTTTTGTTTAAGACAGAAGTACACCTAGAGGGATACCGGTGTCTTTCAAGTGGCTACATACATATATTCAGAAAATTAAAACAAAAATAATGGTAAAAGTTAAAGTTAGCCAAATATTTAGTACCCTTGAAAAATTCGTTATTACAACTAAAATTGAGTGTATGTAGTCATTTATTTAGGTAAAAAATTGTATCGCTCGGTTTAAGGCAGTGCGATTTTTAAGGGTAATGCAGCACAGCCACAAATTGTTAAGAAGCAAAACTCTTCTCAAAGTAAGCTCTCCAAACTAGGGTGGGTAATTAACTAAATTCCTTCACGACCTAACCCAATTTATACTATGAAGATATGTATTTTAGACCGAACCATCTTACCAGCAAACAAACAAACGTTCGCCGTACACTCCTAACTCTTAAAGTACTTTTGACAGGCAATTAAGTAAAAATAAATTTTTTGGCCGTACCTTGGAGGTCGACTTTTAGTAATTCAGGAATATTTTTTACGCTAAATAGTTCTATTAGGATAATAAAAATACATATTCACTTTCTTAGCAAAAGTTTAATGATTTTTGGTGAGGTTAAATTTACCGATATTAGGGTGGTACGTTAGTGTGATAAGAAATGAGATCTAGAGGGTAAGTACTAGAACGGGGTACTTAAGGTCAATGAATTTTGGAACACAAAGAAATTGTATCCTTAAGTCGGTTAAAAAAATAATTGTTTTCAGAAATGCCCTGCAGAAAGAATTCAAACCTGGAGTTGGAAGACGAATCCTTATTTTTCTTTTTTGGGTACGGTCTAATGTACATATGTATGTATGGTCTGTGTGTATGCATTTCTGTGTGAAATATTTCAAGTTAACTGGCAGCTGACTGGCGCTGCCTGCCATTGGACTAAAATTTGCATAAGAAATTAATTTTCCACTACTTCATTCACTTACTCGCTCTCTCTCTCTTTGCGTGCCACAACCAAAACGATTTCCTGCATTCAACATTCAACTGTTCAATAACGCTTGCCCTTTTTCCAACTCTCTTCTCTTTTATTCTACTTTCATGCTGATGCTTGGTTAACTGCTGCTGCTGCTGTTCTTCGCTTATCCGCTACTCTGTGGCTGCTGAACGTGCCGTTGCATCTCGTTGCAACCATGCCTACCATCCATCCATCCACTTCCGATGCTGAGCCAATTGTTGTCTACCCCTCGCTGCCAACAACACCAACACCGCACACTTACCGTCCGCCGCCGTTTGCTCTCTCTCAGCAATTGTAAGCCCTGCCCGGTGGCTAAGCCAACTTTCTTATGCGGCGCCGACAACCGTACATACTCATCGCTATGCAGATTGGATTACCACAACTGCATACATTCAACAATCATAAGGATAGCCTGCAAGGGATTCTGTCCATGCAAGGGTAAGTAAAGGCAGACATTATTAGTATGCTACATATATAAATTTTGTCGACGAATAACTTGTAGCGTCTCCGCATTGAAATCAAGAAGAAGCAATTGGTTTGAGAAGGGCAGGCCCCAATATATACAATTACTTGCTGGGTGACTATCTAGACATTCCTATGTATGTATGTGGTAAAGGACTCAATAGTCCTTTTTTTTTTTTGTGTATCAAGGAGCTCTCTTGTAAAAATGAAGTTGTCTTAATACTGTAGAAAAGTAAATCGCCAGTTGACATGCTTTCACTGCAATTTGCAATTTGCCAAATGGAAAAAGAGCAAAGCATATTGCGTTGATAAAATTGAAATTACAAATGAAAACTTGCAGTTGCCGCTGGTGCTTACATTAGGTTTTAGGAGCCAAATGGGTGCATTTGCATTTGAAATGATGTTGCAACATTTAAAGAGTAATGAGACAAAAGTATTCGATCAAAATGATTATGGAACCTAAATCGCCTTTGGTTATCAGATGTTCACCCAGGTGCATTTTGCGTTCGTGCATCTCAGTGCAGGACATTCTTCTAAGATGCAGTTTCGTTTTCCGTCCTGAAAAATCTGCATCGCTCTTGCGAGTAAATTCCCAGTTTAAGCAGCCGGAAGTGTCCTGTCAGGATTTCTGTAACAATTTTTAAGTTTTTCTTTGCGTTTTAGATTATATATTCCTAAAAGTGCTTTGGACTGCTCTAGACCTGGTATTACGCGAACGAGTTCAGAGCGTGCCCCTTTTCCCTAGGCACAGAAGGGCTCTGGGCCGGTGAAAGGGGTTTATGCACCTGTCCCGGAATCCAGAGAACCCCAACCTGATTGGTCAGACCAAGAGTATTCAGCTTGTCAAGGCACTCCAACACTAATTTAGATGTTACCTGGTGAGATCTGAGAGCCTGGATAGCCGCTTGGCTGTCAATTAAGATAGCGCGCCTCTTTCTATGGCATATGTTTCAGCCTGGAGAGTAGACATATGTACATATGTTTTCCCATGGGTTCCAAGTATCTTAACCTAGGCCCAACTAACCCTACCCCGGTACCCTCGTCGGTCATTGAGCCATCAGTGTGCCATTTCTCTTATTTAGATACTGAAACAACTTTCTAGGAGAGTTAAGGGCGTGTCAGACGTGGCAATATTTCACCAACTTGTCCACGCAATTCGATGTCAAATTGAGAAAGGGAAATTTTATTTTTATGTGTGAACAGCCAGAAAGACCTTTCTGTCACATTTCGGAAACCAGTTTCAGAAATAAAAGTCAAGAAAGAGCGAAAACCGATTTCGAAAACTCATATATATTGCAACTTACTTGTGCTGCACTAGCAATTTTTATTTCTGCTGCAAGTGCTGTCAAACTAATCGTGTGTTGCTGTGTGAAACTATTCGCGAGTTTGTGAAAAATAATAACGGATAATTTTGAATGATTTCTGATGATTTTAACTAATTTCACAGATTTACAATAAAAAAGTTCCTGAATGCGAATTCGAGATCTGTAAGCCTCCATAATGCCAGATTCGAGGTCATTTGAAGCTCAAGTAGGGAAAAATTCATTGAAAAATAAAGGGACCTCATTCAAATTCAAAATACACAAACAAATTTATTTTTATTTTTATTGAATAACTTGTTTGTCTTATTTGTCCCTCAAATGACCTCGAAGCTGACATTATGGAGGTTAACGGACCTCCTATTCGGGTTCAGCGCGAGTCTAAAACCCCCATACATATATATATGTGAATTTTAGTTTTATTTAATGATATCTTTCCCTATTTTATCTTCAAATAACCTCGAACCTGAAGTGATGGGGGCCAATTGACCTCGGATTTGCATTCACCGCGTCGATTAACATAGGGATGTAGAGGTTTGGTTCAATATGCAGACAGCTTCTTTTTTTCTTTGTAAACCTCTGTTATTTTACGGAATTTAATTGTTTTGTTATAATAAATTATTCTTTATACTGAAAATAACGTGCATTATAACGAAGAGAAATAATGAACAAGCGGTAAAGTGGCTCACAGTTGCATTTCGTTATCGAGAAAGATTTCCAGAAGTTCATTCGATGTGTGAACAGCCAAAAAGCATTAAAAAAATTTCGGCTTTCGAGAACAAAAAGCTTCTTTCGAAAGACACTTTACATGCAAGGTGTGACTACTTATGGAACTGCTTTCTGAAATTGCAGTATAAGCAGATATTGAGCCCTTTGCGCTTGCGCGTTGCTTGATACTTTCAATCCAATCCCAAAGTTATTCCTAATGTAATAAGCGCAAAACTGTAAAGCGCTCGAACTAGGCGATATTAGGTTCGAGCCCGAAGAAAGCTCAATATGGAATATACTTAACGCAAAAAAGCTATTCACCACTTAGATGGGCTGCAATGAAGATAACAATGCCTCTATATTAAATATAGGCAGCCATAAAACTACTGAGATATGAAGCTTTAAAAAGGGGCTGCCAATAAAAATACTAGAGTGCCCCTACGTGCCCTTCACCAAAAGAAAGGGAAAAGATTGTAAAATTGCAATGCGCGGCAAAAATAAATTTAGAATGGAAAAAGACACCGACTTCCACCATTTGCTATAAAAATTTCGTTTTTTGAGTTATGACAGTCTTTTAGTAAATCACCGATATGTACTTTTACCTTACACTCGCCAATTCGAATGCGTGTCACGGCGTATAAGCAACCTCTTCATTATTACCACTGCTGTTGCGCTCGGCTAAGAGCGTGTATCCACTGTATGGCGCCTGCAACGTCAACCACTTAAATGCTGTATCCTGCATTCCGGCATTTTTATGCACTCAATGTAAATATTTTCCATTCAATTATTTTATGTAAATTATGTTCAACATTTTTTGTTGCATTGTTTCGATTTTAACCGCCTATACTCATTTGCTCCTGTGGTTTACTGACGCAGGTTTTACACAATTTTTTTATTATAATATTAATTAGTTTAATTACGTTTAAGCTGATAAGTTTATGAGTGACATGCATTCATTTTGAGATGTACATAACTGTGTATGTATTGTTTGCAAAACTGATTATTGAAAACAGCCAAACCAAAGTTGTGCTGCTGCCTGTGGCAGAAATAATGTTAAAGATGGCGATCAGCAATGCCTTTGCCGCTCTCTGCCGAACATTAGATACCCGGCGCAAGTATTAAATATAGTTTTTTTTCACCTTTCCGAAAAATACCGCTACATGCAGGGGTGATTCTACTGCTATTTCTTCCAAAATTCCAAATAATGTTACTTCTTTTCAAGGGATTGTTGTTAGTATCAATTTTGTGAAAATTATCGTCCTCAAATTTTGAAATATCGAAGCTTCAAACATTTATGAAATTTACCGTTATATAAAAGGTAGGCGTAATTTTAGTCCGATTTCAAAAATTTTCAGCGTTTTGATTTTATGTGGCAAGCACAACAACCATACCGAGTTTGGTATAAATTACTCGAAAGTTTACCGAGATACACATATGGGGTCATAAGTGGGCGGTGCCACGCCCATTTTCCAAAATTTTATAATAAACGTATTTTCTGCTAACCAATTTTGAATAATTGCATCAACTTTGAATAAATTAGCTTCAGTATTTAATGATTTATCGACGAATTCGCATTTGCCAAAATTACCGTTATGTGGGCCTGGGTTTTGTCCGATTTTAAATTACTTTCCGATTTTTTTTACTTTCGTTAGATAGGATTTGTAGAAAAAATTAAGCAAACCGAAGAAAAATTAATATTTAAACTGCACAAATCTAAGCAAAACGGCAACGCTGGAAATTAGAGAATAAGAACAAAATGGTTTACGTCGCGTCGTTTGAACGAAAGTATTTTAATTTATAGAAAACAGAATGAATTCGACTGCCAATCAAGCAACAACATTAATTTTCATTCATTTGAATCGGTATACATACAATAAATTTTTGTATGCATATAAAGTCCATTAAATTCTCAATAAAAAATTGTGTGCTTTTTTTTTAAGAAAAAACACGATTTTTCTTGGGTTTTAGTGCTTTTTCAAATTCAAAACTTGGCAACACTGTCCACAATATTTATCAAAAAGTAGAATTTTGTTGTTCAAGATGCATGGGGATAGTTCTCACATAATATCTTAATGATAAACAAACTCTTCATTTTGTCCTTCTGTCTAACACTGGAGTTAGGATAAGGTGCACTTTAATCATAATGACCGATAACAAAATTTGTTTGTTGCCAAAATCTGCATGTTGAACATATGTATGTATGTCAGTATTTCTATCGTCACAAATAAATTAGCGCTCATGTCATGTGTGAAATTTATTTTCACTGTTCACGTAAAATGAAAATTGATCGATGTTATTAACTTGATATGGCCAAATAATATTATGAATACACCACACACATGACTGTACATAAATGCGCAATGCAAATGCAATTACTACATAGGTATATGTACGTACATATAGTAAAACTACAGAAAATATGTGCAATCACTGCGCGATGGGCTATTAATTTATCGTACATACCTATCACTATATATTGAGTAAACAGTTTTCGTGACTTTATGTTAGTAAATTTACTACACGATACTAATTACATAGTTTATATATACAAATATATATAGTTATGCATGTACATATATACCAATGTATACACATAAGTTATGTACAGCAAAAACATTTCGTGTGGCTTCGCACAGCAAAAAAATATGTATGTACATATGTATTTACTATCGCTGAGACACTAAGCTGCTTTATTAAATCCTGTTTGTATTGTGCCACATTAAAGGACAATAAATGAAAAGCAAACAAACAAACAAGTTAAGGCTATTAAAAATGGCGGTTTTAAAATTATTCCTCACGAATATAACCTAGTGGTGGTATTGTTAAAATAAAAATGTTTTAGTTAATTTTTCACCTCTACTCTCTTAAATAATTGTTTCTGTGCGATTCTGCATTCATAAAAAAGTTTTGTAAAATATATATGTAAGTACATTCTCCGGTATGCTTTCAAAAACTCCATCTTATCAAACCCGAAAATTTGCTTATCAAAAGTTTGGCAGCCGTCCAAGACAAGTGGTTAGATTAGCATATAATCTCTGAAGAGTACCAAGGTTTTTATCGCTAAGACAATATCGCACCGCAGCGGTCGGAAAGTGCACAGCACCACCACTGCCCTCCGGGCTATAAACACTTAACCAAAAAAACAAACCGTAGCCCTGCAGTGAAACCCCAAACTAGTCTGGAAAAATACTAGTTGAAATATAATACTCAAAAAATTTAACACTAATTAATGGCAAATCTAAGGCTGCTAAATAAAAATGTGTAATATATTATAGTGTACTTAATCAAACGTTTTTTATTGTACATATATGCATGAATTCATTTAATTTTTTGACGCCAAAAGTAGTGGTTTCGGTCCATAATTGGACTAGTATTTTTTTGTTTACTATGAACTAGTATATTTCTGACCGAAATATGACAATTGCCATCTTGTAGAACATCCCCATCCATGTTAAAAATACCAGTTCATTTCATGGAAAAATATAGTTGGCTGACTAGTTGGGCATGCGGTTCATACTTGTTGTAAGTTAGTTTAAAACTGGCACATTTGACTACAGGGAGTAGATAAGTTTCCTCGTAGCTTCTGACCCCTAGCGACCTTATTTAGGACATGACATGATACTATACGTCAATGTTGAGGGCACATCAATTTCTATAACAAAACAGTTTTTAGTGTCACGTTTGACGGCTTGAGGATGAATTACGGCATTTCTAATCGCATGATTACGCGTTTCAATCCAGTTACTGTCTGGATCTAGATCTAACGCCAAACGTGTGTCCAACATATAGATAGAAACTCACGGCACCAACTAACTAAAACTCAAACTCATCTAACAACCTTTTCTTTTTGGGCAGATCTAGTTGGAACTAAAATTTTTCTAGAGCTACCCTCAGATGATGCTGTCTATGGTCACCCTTGACAACTTCACCCATCTATGCAGGGTTGTGGTAACGCTGCTACAACAACAAGATTCAAGTTCGGTTTTTCTAATAGCGATCGACCTTCGGCAGGCAAGTGGTGATAGTCATAATTATACCCGCTGCTGATGTGGAAGAGACTGCCAAATGGAATACCACTGTTCATTTATATTCGACCGATGATAAGTTTCTGGTTCAAGGATTAAGAGCCGCATGCAAAAATTTTCTTTCATGAAAACAAACTATTTCTTCTTATGTACTTCTTTATTAACAACTTGCTTCTTTGGTTGAAGATTCAGAATGGAAAGATTTTTTTTATTGCATTTAGAATCATAGATTTAGAAATATTCGAAAAATTGTTGGGTCGCAACAAAATTTACTTTCACCTGTGACTGAGAAAGTCTTTTCTATATATCCAGGATCCGTACAGCCTTCGAACATTATTCTGTTCATTTATTTAACAAAATATATACTGAAGAATTTCTTCGGAAACATTGAAGCACCTCAGCTAATGAACTAAGGAATACTCCATACTAACTACAATTAATAATTTAATTAATAAATTTACTACTCCATACTATTTACTCTCTTTATTCACAGTTACTAAATTTCTCGGGTTATTTATTTGTTTTTTTATTTGCCAGAAAATACCGATGGTAAACGCTTGCAGCGTTTGAATGAGCGCCAGAGCGCTTTCAATGCCAAATATAAGAAGACAATTGAACAACAACAGCAGCAGCAACAACAACAGCAGAAACAACAAATGCAACAACAACTCATGTACAAGGACAACAGCAATAGTAATAATATTTTGGGCAACTCGAACGATAATTTGGACAACACTTTGAATAGCAACAATTTTAATGCTATTATGGATGTAAGTAAAGTATAACAGAAGTAAGAACCGTAACTAACCGATTACACACGAGTACTATGCGTATTATTAACGAACTTGAGGGTTAATTTTGCTCATTGAAATTAAAAAAAAAAAAACAAGTAAGAAAGTCTAAGTTCGGGCGGAGCCGAACATTAAATACCCGGCGCAAGTATTAAATATATGTTTTTTCACCTTACCAAGCACAATAACCATACCGAGTTTGGTACAAATTGGTGAAACGGTTACCGAGCTACATATATGTGATCATAAGTGGGCGGTGCCACGCCCTTTTCCAAAATTTTATCATAAACGTATTTCTTGGTGAAGAATTGTTTGCAAGCATCAATTTTGAATAAATTAGCTTCAATAATTACTGATTTACCGAAGATTTCGTATTTCTCTAAATTACCGTTATATGGGATGTAGGCGTGGTTATAATCCGATTTTAAAAATTTTCGGTCATTTAGTATGCCGTACCAAGGCCAACAACTGTGCCAAGTTTGGAAGAAATTGGTGCAGCGGTTACCAAGATATACACATGTAACCATAAGTGGGCGTGGCTACGCCCATTTTCCAAAAAATTATAATATTCTTATTTTTCGTCTGAAAATTGTTGTAAATATCAATTTTGAGTGAATAATCTTTAGTAGTTACTAAAATATCGCAGTTTTCGTATTACCGAAAATTACCGTTATATGGGAAGTGGGCGTGGTTATTGTCCGATTTTTTAAATTTTCGGCCATTTAGTTTGCTGTATCAAGGCCAACAACTGTGCCAAGTTTGGAAGAAATTGGTGCAGCGGTTACCAGATATACACATGTAACCATAAGTGGGCGTGGCTACGCCCCTTTTCCAAAAATTTATAATATGCTTATTTTTTTGTCTAAAGTTTATTATAAATATCAATTTTGAGTGAATTATCTTCAGTAGTTACTAAAATATCGCAGTTTTCGTATTTCTGGAAATTACCGTTATATGGGAAGTGGGCGTGGTTACAGTCCGATTTCGCCCATTTTCAATACCAACCTACCTTGGATTAGCGGAAACCTACATACCAAATTTCATTGAGATATCTTAATTTTTGCTCGAGTTATCGTGTACACGGACGGACGAACAGACAGACAGACATGGCTTAATCAATTTCTCTATTCATTCTGAGCATTTATGTATACATTTGTCTATATCTATCTCGATTCGTTTTGGCTGTTACAAACAACCGTTATGTGAACAAAATTAATATACCCTTGTGCACAAGTGCGCTCGGGTATAAAAATGTGTTGCTGATAACCAGAGTAACAGCAACAGATAGCTAAAATGAATTTCCCAGTATTTGATAAGCAGCTTCTATGCAAATCGGCATTGGCATAGTCTTTGATTGCAAATTTTGAGAAAAAACCTGGAAATTGCCAATTCTCTCGGAAGAATTAACAACCATAAAATTGTAATAAAAACAAGTAATTTTTAGCAAAAAAAAACCGACTTAAAAAAAATATATATATATGTATCTATATATTTCATGATCCATGAAGAATTATTGAAATCGGTTGACGTGGTGCAAAGTTATGCGGTAACATACATAAAAAAAAAAAATAATAAGGCGAAATTTTTGCCAAAAAAAAAACCTCCTCCTTTTTTGGAAGTCGGTTAATAAGGGGCAAACAGTTCGCCTAATCATATTTATAAATACCAAAAAGGAAATTTTTCGATGTAATTGTATTCTGAAACTCTTGAATTTATTTTAAACCGTTCAGCAAAATCCCGGAAAAGTCAAGAAAAGATCATAAAGTACCCGCAAAAATCCTCAAAAAAAAAAATGCTGAAACGTAAAGCACGAATAATCTCCAATCATTACACTACACGGCAAAATTTACTTTTTTTCTGGATATTGCACCAAACCAAAGAAGTAATTTCTCCGTTTTTCGAAGTTAGCTTTCAAAATCGAGATATGGGCCTTCGAAGTTCGCAATAGGTAATTTGTTAAAAAATTATTTTTAAATATTGTATGTAAATAACTAAAAAAGTTAAAATATATGTATACGCAGTCCATCTTTTCTCTTATTTAAACGGTATGCAAACTTATATTACAGACTTAAAAATAAGTTCAAAATTTTTAGAAATATAAGGTTTTTAATTTTTCGAAGATCTGACCTTTGACCCCTTATATCACCTGTATAAAAAGTTAAGTAAAGTTATATACCGCTTTTTAGTTGTTTACATATGATAATTAAAAATATTTTTTACATAAGGTCCAATTTCGAACTTCGAAGGCCCATACCTCGATTTCGGTGGCTAACTTTGAAAAACGGAAGCAATTTCACCCATAGAAACGAAATGCACAACACGGTCAGCCAAAAAAATTATTAAAAATCAACACGATTTTCTAGCTTCTTGAAATTTGCACTTTAACCTACTAAAATTTAATAAGCTACGAAACTGCATACCCAAAACTTTTTTGAAAATTAAATTTTGAATTGAATGTTTAAAATTTTCGGGTGCAAATGTTAAAGTTTGTCCAATTTTCATAATTTTTGTTTGAAGTTTGAAATGTGGATTTATCTAAAATTTAAATAAGAAAAAATTTATGCCATTTAAAAAAATGCGTAAAACGTAATGAAATGATTATTTTTTAAAGCCCAACTTTGTCATTTGTCATTTTTGCTATTTGATTCCAAGTGGAAATTCAGCATTATTTATGTGGCCTAACCAGCGCTTGAATTTTAAATATAAAATAAATATAAACATTAAATAAACAAAATCAAAATAGCCGAAACTATTTTGTTTCGTTGATACAAATTAAAAAAAAAAAAAATTTATGCAGACCTCCTAAGCTTAGAGCTAATTTTATTTATAAAAAGCTGGGTTTACTTTGGCTTCAATACTTCATTCGTCGTTGGCTGCATGGATTCGAAATTGTCAAACTAGTCAGCTTCTGCATCAGGTAATACCAGTTACCGAACTAGTAAACGTCACCACCAGTTTATACCAGTTAATTAATAGTTTAGATTTTCTACACGTCAAAATAAGGATTATTCTCAAAGTTGTGTTTGTCAACCAGCAAACCTTCACTGTGGACCCATACATACTCTTCGTCCTGCACATATGTATGTATATACATACTTGTGTATATAAAAATATAATTACATACATAGTACATATGTACTTGTAAATATACAATTTTCGTGTTTGATTATAAGGGACAAAGCATTTTGGGAGTTGTATATTGATTTAGGTGGAGCATAAATTTGAGCACAGCCGTGCACAGCGAATTGGTACCTTTTGTGCAATTCCCTGAATAAATAATAATCGTAAATTTTACTTCAATTTCTACAACGCCGCCTGTTCGCCTTTTTTTACTACAACAAATTTTTCTATTGCTCTAAACCATTGTGCTTTCTTTGCTTTTTCTTTTCGCTTATTTTGCACTGCTGCCGCACCAACGCACCAACGCACCTCCACCACCACCACCACCCACATGCCACATTGCTACCGCTGATTGCTTTCGACTCCAATTCGGACGCCGCATTTTTCGTTGCTTTTCGTTAATGTGTTTACTGGTGTGGATCGTTGTTTTCACATTTCCGAACACGTTATTTCGTCGCACCGCTCACCGCTCTCACTGGCGCCTGTTTATATTTTGCATTGGCTTCTTGCGTCGCTGTTCACCGTTATCACCATTATCGGGCAACATCCACTCAATATACATCGATATACAATACGTATGTGCATAGGATAAGGATGATAACAATCGGCATTACAATCACATAAATTCGCAATTCACATTCACACCGGAGGAAATCAAATACGATAATAAACACTATAAGTACCTCAAGTATACCGCCTACAAGAAGGTAAGTGTTGTATTGTTCATACTTATACATATTTACTGCATACATACTATAAGTAAGACTCATCCTTGTAGATATGAATGCGTGTATTTATGTACACTTAGGCCATTTTTTATGCGGTATATGCGTTCCTCAGAAAGCCGCATAAAAAAAAAAAACCGCATAAAAAAGTTCTTTACTTTCATACAAACACAAGGGATGCGTTCTAGCATTTTCAACAACCGCATGAATTCAGATAAAAAGTCCATGTAAAAAGTTTCAAAAATTCGCATAAAAAATCCAGTGAGGAAATATTAAACAAAAGCAAAACAATTTATTTCTTCACTTCAACACTTTCCATGTTATTCCATGTAAAACTGAACAGTAATTAAATAAATAATTTTTTTTTTCTGTATTTTAGCCAAAACCAAAAAAAGTACCACAAATACATGAATTATATAAGAATGTAAACACAAATTAATTATCAGAAGCATTGCCTAAAAAAATTTAATAACAATATGGTTTGAAAAACCGCATAAATTCAAATCCGCATAAAAAACCACATAATATATGTGTATATAAAAGGATATAAATATAAGGATATATATATATAACCTGAGTATTTATACATGTACATATGTATGTATGTACATCCAATGCATTTGGAAACTTTGGAAACCACTTCAGGCAGGAGAGAATTTCTATGCCCACCATTCTTGCTGAAGCAATTGCACAAATTTAAAAATAAAAATAAAATAAAAAAATAACTTTTTAATATACCACGTTCCTATAAAAGGACTAAAGAGTAGAAAGTAATTTATCCTACTCTCATAAAATTTGCCTTTATAAGATTTGATTTTAAAATCTTTGCAAAGGTCTTATTATTAGATTACGATTGATTAAAGTTATTAACTGAAACTTCAACTAAAAGTCGGCACGGCCATAAAACTTCACATACATATGCTATTTAGGCTAAAAAGCATAAACATTTTTTCCCATATATTCATTAATTTCATTCAAGACTAAAACTATATAAGATAGACCCAAAAATTTCTATAGCGCAAGTACACAATTTGAGATCGATTTAATCATTTGTAAAAAGTCTATCACATGCGCCCCACGTATTTCATTTTTGATATCATAATTTGATTTGCTAAAATTTTAAAATCAAAACTTCCCTATAAACATTGGGTTCGGGAAACAATTTGAAAATGATTGGAAAACTAATGCCGTATTCTCTTCTAACGAATCAGCGGTTTATTTTGTGAATGTATGAAAATTTTCAATTGCAATTTCGTAAATAACACGACTAGATTTTGGTCCAGTACTCAAACAGTTCGTGTTATGGTTTTGACTTTGAGATAATTTCTGCTCAATCTTCGCTGGCAGTGACGAATTTTATGTCACTAAAGTCTGCTAATACGATTTACCTCTTTTGACATTGTCACTTCTCTAAGTATGAAACATAACTATTCTCCTTGCATTCTATTGACAGTATAGGAAAGAGTACATTGACCATTTTGTACGATAACGCCGACAGTAAATTTTACACACAAATAAATGAATATATTCGCGAAACTATGGGTAAATTATAGTAGTTAGTTTCTTTCTCTGACGTCAGGATTTTTTTTTAAGACTTAGAAATTTAAAAAATATGATTATTTCAAAAAAAATATTTAAAAAAAAATCGGTGCAATGTAGGATAATAATAAGGGTATCATATAAAAGAAAAAACTCCGTAGAATTATAGCAGAATAAATTTTTTGGTGCATAAGTACGAATGGGTATGGAAAATGTGCTTTAAAAATTTTGTGCTTAAATATCCTTGAACATTTGCAATATTTAAAAAAAAATATTGTTTGAGGACTAATATTCGCACGACCTCATCATCGAATTTCGTCCTGCAAATAAAATTTATAAAAAGCGCATTTTCAATACCAATTCGTCCTTGTAAACTAAAAAACTTTATTGTTTTTAAAGTCAACAGAATTTTCTCTCTCATTTGGTACCCATATTGTTATTCCACATTGCACTGATTTTTTTTTATAATTTTTTTAAGTAATCATATCTATAAAATTTCGAAGTCCTTTGAAAAATATATCCTGACGTCAGAGTGAAAAATTAAAAACACAGTCTCGTGAGTATATCGATTCTTTTGTGTGTTTTGAAATTTTTCCGTTTTCGTCGCACGGTGTAATCGTAGGTGAAAATAATAAGTGACCGATTATTTGATTGAAATGGAGAAGAAAAACTTTTAGAAGTCATTCCAGATAAACTGAATGAGCACCGCTACAGCTGCCTTTTAGGTATACATAGGTATTAGAGTGGTCCAAAAAAATAAAGTCGGAGTTTTAATGCCGGCACACCCTAGGATTGATCTATATCGAAAAAAATATACCCCAATTTTTTTTTTAAATCAAAAAATATTTAGGGAGTGCTCAAAGCGCTCAAAGTTTTCCATGTATTTTATATAGAGAAAAAAACATCTTTTCGTAGAAATAGTGTAGAATTCTTGAAAATCAATATTTATCGATCGAAAAACTTTTCTTATCTTCAGGAGACTCCCAGTAATAATACTAAATTGTTTTTTTTTTTTAATTTTTTCATGGTAAATATATTTTATAGGTCCTCCAAAGCCCTTAGAAAATGCAATGGGGGGGGACCAGTAAAAAATCTTTTATCATAAGAAATGGTTAAATAAACAATTGGATATTTATACTGGAAGCCTCCTGAAGAGAACCACAGTCTTCCGGTCGAAAAATATTGATTTTCAAGAGTTTGATACCATTTCTACGAAAAATAGTTTTTTCTCCATATAAAATACATGGAAAACTTTGTGCGCTTTGAGCACTCCCTAAATATTTTTTGATTTCAAAATAAAAAAATATGGGTATATTTTTTTCGGTATATAACGATCCTAGGGGGTGGCGGCATTAAAAATCCGACCTTATTATTTTACATACATTTTTGGACCACTTTAATAGGTATCCTGTACATTGGTGCCGAACTGGTTTAGTTCTAGCCAATTTAGAACCGTGTGTACTACGCGTCAATTTCTAGCAACATTGCGATATCAAATCTAGCAACATTGCGATATCGTACAATCCTCTTATCCCTTTTTGATAGTTCCGAACTAGTTCTAAATTCGTCATTTTGGATTTATGTAGATTTCCAATGAAAAGCTTTTGTATTCTTTGCCACTTATCACATTTCCTGTTACTATTTGGTGCTTAAGGCCAGTATGCAGCTCTCAAGAAAACGGTCAAGAAAAAAATTGCCATTTTTTCGTGTGTATGTACTGCCTCAAGAAAATTTTACGCAAGAAAAATTCGCAGCCATTTCTTGTAGATCATTTTATGTAAAGTTTTTTTGCTATTCTTGAGAGCTGCATACTGGCCTTTAGCAAATATGCGTATGCTTGAAAGGAAACTTAAAATTTTTAGTTTATATTTTATTGAAATAATTTACTTATTTACTTTGCTTTAACCACTTTTAAGCGAAGTCGTACCTGAGATCTCAGGACTCTCAGAATCGGTAGTCTTCACTCGACGCCACAGCCGACATTTGTGAGGAAATTAAGGAATTAAGTGAATTTTAGCTTTGACTTTGGCAATCGTCGAACTGGTAGGCCGCCGCTTAATAGAAGTAGAATTTTCACCAAATAGTTTACTTTTTTACGAGGAACTGGTATAGTTAGAGTACATAACGAACTGGTATGACTTTCATTCTTAAATCATAATTCGTGAATTGGAATTTGTGCATACTGGTTAAGTTTTTCAGTAAAGGGTCTATATATACTTACATGTATATACTTACATATATGTATGTATATATGTACAATGAAATTTCTCGAATAGTTGCTACTTCTGCTGCTGTTGTTGGGCCACACTAGCACAAGCGATGTCTTATATTGAGCTGGAATTTTCCATGGTAGTTGTACAAGTTAGCACACAATGCATGTCCTTACAGTGCAAATGAGCATGTAAATATGAATTTCGTAGGAGTGGCTCTAATATCTAGTATAAGCAATTGGAAAGTATTTGCCTCCCTTTGCAACAGCTGCTCTGCGTGTCCTTGTTCTTTTACCTCTTTTGCGTTTACCGCAGCACTTGTGGTCTCTATTCCATTGTACATATGTATGTACATATGTACATACACAATTGTTTCGATAACTTTCAGAGAGTTAGTGGCAAGGAATTTCTCTGACAGGCAGTCATTATCACGCATAACTCTATATTCACATTTTGAATAGCATGCCATTGTTGACGTTGTGGATAAACTTATTCTACATCGTTTTTTTTTTTATGGAATTTGAGAGGTTATATTTTGACAAATTTTTTTATTTATTCATTTAAATTGCGATTAGTGTAAATATACCAAAGACGCGTTATCTTTTTCCTGAACGATACACAAAAGTATACGGGTATTTATGGCCGCAAACTTGTTTTGCAGTAAATTCCTCTAGTTGTCAGAAGAAATGAAACTTTTAAGTACTGTTTCGGAGGATTTTAAGCAAAATTTTATTTTCTAAATACAACAATTACAATAAACACAACTCTTTAATACCGAAATTTAACGGGCTATAAACCTGCATATACAAAAATTGTCTAAAGATTCTGATTATTTTTCTAATTGATAATTGAATTTTCGCGAGTTATGCAAAACCTTTTAAGCTTATGTTCCTGAATGAACTATATTTAAAAAAAAAATAATAATAATTTAAATTCAAAAAAATTATAATGTATATTTATAAATACACCGCATCCGTCAAAGTCGGTAAATTATTCGAATAACAGTTAACCAAATACACTCGTAGCGAAGTCTCGCGCAACCGAGTCCAGCTAGTTAGGTTGAATCCCTATAATATGCCAATCAATTAAGTCGCAATACGTTTGAAAAGTTTGCTACATGCTTTTTACTTATTTATATTTGATAATATTTTAAGTGTTGATTCGTGCTTAAGATAATTAAAATATGTTCTCAATAAATGTTTAATGATTTCACCATGTCCACAAGTATTATTACTATTGAAATAATCTATAGAACATTTTTCGTAAATTTAATTGATTTAAATTGTCCTATGCCTTTTCATTGCAGGACAGCCAATATCCAGAGGATAAACATAAAATTCGTGGTTATAATGAGGTTATCGAGAAACCACAAAAATACAACAAAAATAGCCTGAACAATGGTACGTAATCACAATCAGAGGCAATCTTATAGGTACATACATATACATATATGTACTTAAATCTGCATGTATGTATATAAATACATACATATATATATGTATGTACATATGTGCCTGCGTATATATGTGTAGAGCACCACACAACACTCAATCACCAACAGCAATCAATACTACAATTTGCATTATTTCTCGCATTAATTGTGACCTTTTCAACTCGACACACATATGTAAACACTTACATGACATACAAATGTATGTATGTATGTATGTATAAGCACAACCTAACACAACCAGCGAAGCACTTTTAATCGCTTAATCTCTCATTTCACCTTCTCCCAACAGGTTTCCCATCCAAATCGCCCGAATGTAAACCACAACAGCTGACCGCTATCGGCAATCGCCTGCTTGATTGGTTTTCTGTCATAATGGCTGACAGCAAGAAACGCCGTCAGCATAGCCAAAAATCGAAGGCGCATTTCCCACCCGCTTGCAAGACCGAAGCTAAATGGATGTTTGGTCATTTGGATTTGAACAACGATGGCTATTTGTCGCTACAGGAAATGTACGATTTGGAACATGATCAGAATGAGCGCTGCATTAAACCATTCATCGATACTTGCGATCTTGATCAGGACAATTCGATTAATACGCGCGAATGGTGCCGTTGCTTCGAGAAGACCGATCGCCCATGCGCCGCGGTTCGACGAAGAATCGCTGGCGACTTTGCAGGTGAGATAGGTACAGGTGGACTTTTATTTCTTGAAATGATTTATTTCTTTAAATTCCTCGTTTTTTAACTGCTACACATAGAGAAAATGTAAAAAAAAAACAAGAGAGTAGAATCGCCAAACTAAACGAAGACACACACACACACACACACACTGGCTAGTAGTAAATAGTTAGCTAGTAGTAAATATTTGAACAAAAACAGATTAAAAGGGGTATTTCAACAAGTGATTTCAATTTGTATTGACCCGTTTGTATTATTTCTTCTGCAAATTTTGTTCGACCAAAATATTTCGGAAAATTATTAAGATTAAAGTGAGCTGGACCGATTTGAAAATACCTCCAAAAATGGAGTTTTATTTTTTATAAATAATAATAGTTTCTTAAACAGTTAAACAAGTGTATGTAGATATTTTGAAACACAAAGCAACTTGTAGGTAGGTACAAGTGGCGCACTTGTACTTACTGAACTTTTTGTACAATTGTAAACAATTTTCTACCTATCTCGAACGCTGAGTAGTAGACTCAGTTGAGTGAAGTATGTATTTTGCCGTTAGCATACCATTTTTCTGTCGATATGTGGTCAAGTGCTTCCTAAAGTGAAAACCGAAAGTGTATCGGTATCGAGAGAGAATGAGTACTTTCTCAGGTTCAGACTGAATCAAGAACAGTGTGAAACTGTGCTTGAAGATAGAATTTCTTTATTTTCTTTCACTTTTTGTTAATAATGCAACTTTTTTCAATATTGTTTGCCTTGCAGCCGTATTAAATTAATAATATATGTGTTATTTTTCACCGCAAGAGCTATATGTCCGCCGAAAACAAATGCTCGTAATAGAGCTCTTGTTAATAGGGACAAGGAATTTCGATACGATACCATATCAATATCTTTTCCATTCGATACCGATACTTTTTAAGCGATAGTTTTCAAACGATATTTTTGGAATCGAGTACCAGAACCCTTGTATCGTATCGAATCGTAAAGGTGCATTACAAAGTTAATGCTATTAATAATATATTGTACTTTATAATAAAAATAGTTTTTAACAAGGAATGAAACCGAAACCCAAACCGAAACCGTAACCGTTTAAAACCGTTTCGTTTTTCAAAACCGAAACCGAAACCGTAACCGTTATCTTGACCTGAAAAGGAACGATACCGAAACCATTTCAATCACAGGTTTCAATCGGTTTCCAGAAATTTACAAAAATAATAAATAAATAAAAATTTCTTTGAAATAAATGATTTATTTAACCAAAATCAGCAACATTTTGCTAAAATTCTTGTTAAGTAGTAAATAAGTATGGCAAGGTAACTTTCGCAAAAATCTGCTGATGACTTTGTTGTTGTGAATCGATAATCGATTAATTATATTTAAGTAGTTTCTTTCCCGTACGCAATGCGAGATCCCGCGTGTGCCCAAAATAGCCCAGAAATCATGCCTGTACTCAACAAAATGGGTAATAGAGAGCGAAAATTCGAGCGTATTCGATCGTAAGTGTATTCTTCTTCCTGCCCGAAACAGCCCGAAATTTTCTCCGAGTAAAAATGGATAAAGTGTCAAAGTGCATATCAGCTGTATTGTGTTTACATGTTGCCTGCATTTACTTGGTGCTTTTAAGGAAAAGTGAATGGCCTGTTGATGTATTTTCAATCTATGAACTTAAAATCAAATTTGTGAAACCAAAATTCAATTTCCAAGTGTTTGCATTTAATACCGTGTTCTGACCGACAACAAAAAAACATTTTTCCTTCATTTTCTTTTCATTTACAACCTTTAACTTTCATTCTTATTTTGCTTTGGCCAGGCAATTAACAATAAATCCGAAATGGCGTATTAAAGATGATAAAATATGACTTCCACTTCGATAAATAATCGAAAAAAAAGTTTTAGCAACTAAAACATGTTTCCGATGTCGGTCAGAACATGGTATAAGTGACAAAAACAAGAACAACGCGAATCAGCTGTTTCTCGACTTGTGGGCACGAAATGTGGGTTTTTGCGTTTCCGTACTTCTGAACTTTGTTCCATTTTTGAAAGAAAATGTTTCTCTTATTCTCTAATTACCAAATCCGGTCCCGATTGTTAGGGAAAGAACCTAGTGTTGATATTATCAGTGAACTGTAATTTTCGATTTTCTTTCCTCAACGTTTAAGACATTGTGATTTAAATAATATTAACAAAATTTCTGTGAAAAACCGAAACCGGAGCGAAACCGAAACCAAAACCGAAATAAATTTTGAAGAACGAAACCAAAACCGAAACCGAAACACTTGGCAAAACCGAAACCCAAACCGAAACGTTATTTTGAATCGGTTTCATTCCTTGGTTTTTAATATGGCTGAGGAAAGGTGCAAATATATGGCCATTCCCATCTGGCTTGGCATGACAAAATGTTATAAAATTAAACGAAACCGTCAAGATTTGAAAACTCTCGGACTTGATCAACACTATTTGAAGTAGTATTTGAAATATTTGAGGTTAATTTTCCAAGTTCCAAAATGCAAAAATTTGTCCTGCTTTTTTATCTGTCGTCACGTTACAAGACATTACACGCTACTAAAATCTCCATCAAAACTTTTTTGTTAATATTGTTTTTAAATTAATTTTTAGCGCGAATATAATATGCATTTTTAGTCAAATATATATTTTTTTATTTTGACTTCAAAAAATAATCGACTAACCGATTCTTTTCGCCTTTCTCAACTAACCGCTCACAAACAACTAGTCGAATTTCTGGTGAAAAACTATCACTATTCGAATCATTTCGGTTAGTCTACTCGATAGTGAGCGGTTAGTCGAATGCGCGCAATTAATCGAATTATTGCAATTCGACTATCAACCCGCAAAAAAGTTGCTAATCGACTAGTCGACTAACCGAGTAGCCGGATAGTCAATTTTTAACAAGAGCTCTAGCTTGTAAATAACAAAATCAAGGCTATTCAAAATTTGTATATTAAAGTGCAAATCGAAATGCATCTACAAATGCTTGTAGAAGGTACATTTACAAGTGTAGAATATTTCGCTGATAGTTACAAGTTTAACAAATAGTATAATAACTTGTAGACTTGTTGCATTTATAAACTTTGTGTTACAGACCCCAGATCGAATATTGATATCGTGTTGATTTCCTTCTTTCAATTAGTGCAGGATAAAAGGCAAAAAAAACTTATATTTTATATAGATACTATTTATGTAGGTATGTATATGCATATATGAAAACTCTTGTTGAAATACCACTAACTACACTACATACATAATACGCACGCACACTCAAAATAAATTTAGTAAAATTTTTAAACAATTGTTTTGAAGCTTAAACTTTTTGGCACTTTACACTGCATTATGGCGCTTTCACTTTTCAGAACTTTGTACATAAATGCATAGAGATTTTAAGACGCTTTCGAATACGCTTAGTAATATTTAAATATTTAATGTACAACCCGAATTACCATTAATTTTAAATCGAGCTTATTAAATTTTTTTTCAAAATTTTCCAGTTATACTACTTACACATATACATATATACTTGTATTTACTTATATTACTTTCTCAAATATATTTTCCTTTTACTTCTAAGCACACTTTAATGCTTTTTAGTTGTTAATCTTAATTACAACATTTTTTTATCCGCTTGTGCTTTATATATTTTATATATCTAATCAAAAAGCCACTTTCAACTTCCGCAATAATTTTAACATACAAATCTAATTACGGTTTAATGCTTCCCTTGTCAATTCCTCTATCGCCTACTTTGTCGTACTTAAGGCGCCTATGCACCGGATTGCGATGTTCAGGGCTTCTATAAGCCTACCCAGTGTCACAACTCCGTCGGCGTATGCTGGTGTGTGGACAAGCATGGAGTCGAATTCGCCAACACACGCACCCGAGGCAAACCCAACTGTGGTAAGTTGTTGCATGACAAATTTGTAAATTCATTTGTTCACATCAAGGCACAGGTAAATTGGTTAGTAAGTAGATAGGCATGTTATTCGATTGGCTTATAGAGTTAGCGAGTATGTATGTAGGTATGTGTGAATGGAAGAACATGACTTTACAAATAACTATAAAACAAAGAAAAAATCCGCATGGCTGCATACTTAGTATTCCAAAGAAAGTTTTAAGTATGCGAGCTTGCTTAAGAGCATGGGTTGGCAGTTGCAAAACTTTCGAGTTTAAACTTCTTGCATAGTTAATTGCTTGGCAATGGCTGGCAGCAGCTGTCTTGTTGTCCACTAGCCGCTTGGGCTTTAATTAGTAGGCTTATGGTGCCGAAGGTGAATAACGCTGCCAATATTAAATGTCCCTTCTGCATTGAAAGTGATTTGTGCCAAGGAAATATTGCTGGGGCACAAGTGACTTGCTGATTGCCGATTTCCCACAAGTTTATGGGTGAAGTACAAACTACGCAAGTATGCAAGTGTGCCGGCATACAAGTTACTCGAATTATCCAAAGTTTACAATTATATTCACAGATGATATGTTTAAGTGGCAACAAGCATGGGTTAGATTTGCCAAATATCTATGCTTTTGGAAATTACGCAAAACATATGGAACGCTTTAGTTGATCTTTGAGTTGCTTATTATGAGCATTTAATGACCACAGAGTTAGTCACAATGGCGACATTTTTTTATATTGAATAGTGATATATACTTTATTCTGTTTTTATACGTTCCAGACAAACCCGCGTCTAATAAAAACTGTGTAAAAAAGGACCTGAATTACATAGAAAAAAGGTTAATTAAAATAAATTATTCATACAAAAAAAAAAAATATTATTAAGTTTTTATGTACAACAATACAAAAATAGACATACTTAACCTGCTATGAAAACAAATTAGAAAGGAAAATTCCCTAAACAGATTTTGAAAAGTTGACGGTTTTATGAGTTGTGAAGCGAATGTCTTTGGCGAAGCGAATGTAAATAAGTGCCGTCCCTAAATTGGAGCGCTAAGCGTTGCGTTTTCCATTTGTCAACGAGTGTCAGCGCGCGCTATCCCCAAATCAACGCGGCGTAATTTTTGACATTTTTCTCAAGTCCTCTCGTTTTTATTTTCATTTCCTCTTTCACCTTTTTGTCATTTCTCTTTCTTTCCGTCTTCTGCAACCAACTTCAACACGTAACGCCCTGTTAAAAATTAAAATTCCATTTGCTCGTCGTTAAGGCCGCGTTGTTGTGGGATGCTTCATACAAATTGTATAGGCATGAGGATTTTTGACAGTTGCTTGGCGCTTGAGGCGCCGATTTAGGGATGGCAGTAACATTCACAATATTTTGACAGATCCGACGAATCCAACGGCGAAAATGCGCCAGTGATGATGCCAAGACGAATCTATACAAGGTGGTGTTACCGGCGAATTAGATTTTCGCTGCGGTTTTGCAGATTGTCAACATTATGTGTTTGTTGTAAACAAGGCGAATTCGTAATACAACAATTTACAACGAACACATCTTTTTAACAATCAGTACAATCGTAGCGAAAATCTAAATTCGCCGGTAGCACCACATTTTATAGATTCGCTTTGGAATATACCTTAATTTTTTATTTTCGCCGCTAGTTCGCCACAATTATTATGTCACCCAAAAAAATTTTTTCATTAAAATTTCGATTAAGGGGCTTTTTTTAGTCGTGCTAAATCTAATAAAATCGTGTAAAAAAACCTTTTTTGGCTAATTTTTACATTCGTAAGTTATTTTATTCTGAGGTCCCACATACGTATACAAGTACTGCATAGATGGTTGTGTGAAAATCGCGTTAGCATTCTTAAGTGGTGATCAAAACCCAGGAAGGTTTTGCTCCATCGCATCGCAATGTTTAATGGATAAAAGTTCACGCTTTTTGGTAAAAATTAGTATTATTTTTCATTACATTCGGTTATGATTAGAAAAATTTGGTGCTTAATATTTTAGTGGAAATTTTAACCATCTATAAGCGACTTTTTAAACAGTGGGTTAAAAGGCCCGTTCTGGTTGATGGTTTAAACTGTTTGTAAAAAGTAGACCGCCCTTGTTTTCAATCCACAATCCGAAAAAAAATCGTAAGAACTCCGTAATTTAACATAACGGCAAATAAGATTATTTCAAAAATTTGTAATAGCGACAAAAATTAATCCAATAACTTCATTTTTCATTTGTTTTATAGATCAGTAGAGAACATAGAGAACCATGTATGTATGTATATACTAGGGATGGGCACGGGACTAAATCTATCTAAGATTAATTCATATTTCAAATTAATTTTAAATAATAACGAAAACAATGAAAGATTTGGCATCTTCGGTTATTTCGTTTTCATCTCAATAAAACATAAAAAAGTGCTTATTTCATAAGACGTTTTTAAAGAAAATTTTCTGAATTTTCGGAGGTTGCAAGTTTTATCGGGAGTCCCGTCCCGCCCGCAAAATTATTAAATACCTTCCCGACACCGTGCATCCCAGCCATTTTGAAATTAGTACGTGGCCCTCGCGAGTCCCGATGTCCCGTGCCCATCTCTAGTATATACCTCAGCCCTGCCCCTATTTAAATTCAAAAACCAATTCAAGAATGAATTAAGTAGAACTATATTCTGGATTGGCATGGCGAATGCCTAACGCTGACGAGATGACATGATAAGATAACTAGCCTCATGGAGTCTGCCTTATGGGCAGTAGCGCCGGCATCGCCGCCGTCGCAAAGCCCGTCGGCGTAAACCTCTAATTCATACATACATTCATGTACACATAGTACATACTTTCGTACAGAAGTAAAAGTAGTGTTCTTCCGCCGCATTGGGTAGATCGAATTTAACTTTTAAGCCAATCAAATCTGTCAAACTGACTAACTAATGTGCCAGCACAACTTTTTAGCTCTCGGCATTCCCATTTCACTACAAGGTAATTTTTGTTTTCTTTTCTTCTTTCTCTATTTCCTTTGTTGACACAGAGTCTGTTGTGAATAATGCCTCATCGCTCACCTCCGACGATGAAGATGAGGATACCGACGACGATGACAGTGCGGAAGGAAGTGCCGATCAAATGCTGGTATTCTAAGCGAAATAAAACTTAATGGTGGCAGAGTTTTGAAAAAAAAAAACGCTCAACAGCAGGAATGATTTGGAGCAGATAAATTGGGATTTCTTATACATACATACATACATATGTGTGTATGTATGTAGCCAAAAGCGACCGAACAACGAGTGCAAGAGGTGAAGCAACACCAGAGTGTTAAGTAAGAAATGATATCTCAAACTTATGATTTTCATTTACTTAAAGCATTACTTTACACAAGTAAAAATATACAACATACATATATTTAAAGCAAACAGCTACATTTACATAAGTACATACATACACATATATAATAAAACAAAGAAGAAGAAGAAGAGCAAGACGAACAAGCATTGATGTAGAGTCAAGTAACCTTTGTATTTACATAAAAACGCGTAGAGAATGCAAAACGAAAAATATGTATATGTAGGTAATTAAAAGTGCTTGCGATAAAAAAAATTAACTTTATATTGAAATTGATTTTTATATAAAGAGAAACAGCATAAGTAAATAAAGATGAAAATTTAAACAAAAAACAAATAGTTTATTAGCTCATTTTCTCACACTCAACCTCAGATAACGTAAACTTTGTTTTCAAATTTATATTGCTCGGTTTTCATGCGCAGATTTGCATTCGGCTTACACTTTGAATGCTGCCATTGCAAAGTACATATTGTTAGTATCTAATAAGGAATAAGTAGAAAAATAGAAAAGAGCTGATTAAAAGAAGTTTGCTGCAATGCTTATGCAGATTTGCAAAATTTAAGAAATTTAAATTAAAAAATATCCAGAATCGAATAGAAATCGTAAAGAATGTTATTTTCATTTTAATAGAAAAGCAAAAACTGTCAGAAGGTAAAAGGCAAACAAGTGTGTAAACCTGCAAACAAATATAGTAAATAAATGCATCATACCTACATACCTACACATATACACCTACACATCGCCAGCGCCGGCGCCAGCTCCCCTACCATTTATACCAATTCCAAAGAAAGGGAAAGCAAGCGCAAAAAATAGCGAAGAAACGCATCTACATACATACATAGATCCTGCTCGTAATACGATTAATTTTCTTGAATTGAATTTTTATGCCGTCATTAGCTTATAAGCTTATAAAGTGTAGAAAATTAGAGGAAAGCAAGTGAAAAAAGTTAAGAATTATAAGTAAAAAAAAACACACACCTACACACACCTATTAATAAAAGTCAAAAGTTACAGCAAATTAGAGACTAAGAAGTTGGTTATCACATTCTCAAACACGTACATATGTACATACATATATATGTATACTCATTTTAAAGTTTCGTACATACATACATACATATCTAATTGCATATGTATGTATGTACATACATATATGATTCTAATTTCTTTAGGTTTCACATAAATTAATACTCTTCTTCGTCTGCTCATTACATAATATTATGTATCGTACACGCTAAAATTCCGCCCAATAAATTTTGTGATAAGTTTTTGAAAATAAAAAATAAATGCAAGTAAATGAATATTTAACTAAAAACGATTAAAGAAGCAGCATTTGCTGCAACAAATAACTGTATGTAAGCAATAAATTATTGATACTAACTACAAAAATCATGCTAACACAGCAACACTTACAACCGGTTTTACGCAAGAAATTTAAGTGAAAAATATTTTTTTTTTGTCAATTTACATATTAAATTCAAATAAAAAAAAAAACCATTATTCACTTAAATTTCTTTCATAAAACTGGCTATTACAGTTTTTCATTTTTGTTTTTTTTTTTTTTGATGGTTTAGTTCTTGCTGAATCTTAAAACAATTAATACGAAAAAGAGTAATAGGGGTATTCACTAAGTCTTGCAAGAGCCTTGCACGATGCACGAATTTCACGATAGAAGTGGTTTTCTTATGCTATCTGTACACGGTTTTACATGGCTAAGAGAATACCTCTAACATGTTTCTAACTAACAATGAATGAAACAGAAACTTTGCAATAAGATAGTATGGGCGATATGAGCTGGCTAGCACTTATGTATAACAAACATAGCTGCTTTGCAAATTTAAATTAAGGCTAATAAATAATACGAATAAACAACTAAAACTGTAAACTCATACAAATACAAAAACAGTAATCAATATGAAACTGCTACCTACCTTAAAAAATGGAAAGTGTTGCCAACATAGTTGTATGTACTATTTAATGATGATGAAAAGCTTTTGAGTGTAACGGTAAAAAATAATGATGATTGTTTGTCAACTGCAGCGTTATAAAAGTATAGATGTGAAAATAAATAAATCAATACCACAATAAAAAAATTGAACATTTTTTATTCTACCTTCTCCTTATTTTTCGCTATACGATAGTTTTGTTGTTTTTTTTTGCTAAAATAATAAAATCGTCTGAACTTTTACATGAGCAAAAGTTATTCTAATATGAAGTGCAGCCAGCGCAAGAAGCTTTTTAAAGCTTTTAATAAATTTTAGATTGTTATGTAAATGTATGCAAAATAAAATCTCTCTCTAATTTTCACTAATTTAAATAACGATTGGTTTTTGCAAAGTTTTTTTTAAGATGCTTGTGCGTGTAACATATGACTGTTAACGAATAAAAGATTTCTATGGCCAACGCTAATTTGAATGAAGTTCTACTAAAGGGAGTATAAAGCAGAAAATTTAAATTTTTTAAAGCTTTTTGTAGATTTTATATGGGCGTACATAGAGTAAAAGCTCACTTTGAGTATCATTGTCTTAGCTTTTTTTATATTTGCCTTTTTCTTATGCGGGTAGAAGTCCTCTCCATTCTTCCGACTTACTCTTATTGCGTTAAATCGGTGATGGACACCGCCTTGCCTGCGGGCAAGGCCCTTTTAAGCTTTATATATTCTTCGCGCAAGAAATAAAGTATATAAATTTACTCGCATTTTTTGTTTTTTTTTATGAATTTCTTTAATTCATATTTTTATTGGAATTTTTAGATTTTTCGTTTTTAGAAAGAAAAGCATTTTTTTTATTTCATGGTGCTTTCGTTTCTTCTGAAAAATGTCGCCTTTCGATTGCCCTTTTCTCTCTTTTTTCGATGAGGATATTTTGTGTTCGTTTCTTAAAAGCTTTTTCAGGGCTGATGATTGCCCTAAAAACCAGATGGTTGCTTAAAAGACAATATTATGAAATACGACGTGAGCTGAACAAGGAAAAGAAGGCAAAAACATGCCCTTTAACAGGGGTGAGTGTAACATCAAGCATATTTTGTGCCGTGGAGGGGCAACATTTATTTAAAGAAACGATCATCCATCATTTAACTTTTGTGGTAGAAGTATTTATTTAGGTTCTGAAATTTTTAATTTTGTTCTCATTTTATTTTCTTAGAAATGTTCCGTAAGTATTGTTACGCCACTCGGCCGAGCTAAAGCAAAGGCTCATTTCATAATAACCTTTGTTTAACATATTCATCATATAACTTATTTTTATTTTATAGTTGTGCCACATGCATCCTTTGCGAAGTTCCCCAGGACTTTTTTATTCTTATATAATTCCCGATGAGAATGTTCCTGAGAGTTTTTTTTCTGACTTTCGTTCTTGATAAAACACTCCCATAGGTTTCATTCCCATGTTTATGTTTTTAACTTTCTAGGGAACAAAACTACGAGTACGACATCCCTGTAAAATACAGTTCATTCCCTAACAAGAACCATAGCTTGTATGCAGGTTTCAAACTTTGTAGAGAATTAAAAAAAAAATCATCAAAATTTTACACTTTTTCTCAGATTTTTTTTTTTTTTCAGTATAAAAAACGCGAGCATGCGCTATATGGAAAAAGTTGCGGAAGAGCGTCAGAAAAAAATTTAAAAAATCCACGGTAATTTTTAGCTATGCATTTAAAACTTGCATTTTTTAGCTAAAATTGAATGGAATACAAAACTGCATGCTCAAAAAAATTCGGAGAAAACAGTTTGAAATTTTAAGAAAATTTTCTTAATTCTCTATATAGTTTAAAAGTGTCATTTAAATGTTTTTTTTTTTAGAAAATATACTTCCATTTAACCGAAAAATAATGGAAATTAAATAAAAAAAAGTTAGCCCAGAAGAAAATCGACTGTCCGTATTCAAACGCATGAGTGCAGACGACTGCATTCGCAGAAAGAAAATGAAAGCTAAAAAGATAAATGTATGCTTATGTATGTACGTATATGAAGCCAGTTAAGAGAATTTTGGCGAGCTTGAAACAAAACTAAATAACAAAACAAAAACAAATAGAAGCCGAAAATTGTGAAACGGTAGAAGCGATTATATTTAAGCAAAAAAAGCACATCAGTTGAAAAAGCTAACTAAAAATAAAAAGCAAAGCGAAGGCAAGCAGCGAAAATATACAGTAACCTTATTCTATCGTCTAATTGGCGGTAATTGAGTAAGCTAATGAAAAAAAAAACGCTATCCAATAATGAAGCTGATAAACTATTTATTTATTAAATTAAGCTGCAGCCAAGTACGAGACAAAATTATAAAAATGAAAACCCTAAACCTAAAACAAGCAGATGAAGTGTGAACCTATCAATTATAAGCATTTTTAGCTAATAAATACAACAATTGCTACTTTGCTAAAATTGGATTCTGATGAAATATGAAACAAAAACACATGCATACCATTACCGTTTAAAAAGAGTATACAACAAAAAGAAAAATAAACAAAGAAAAAAAAATAGGAAAATCAAATAAATAAAGCCTACATACATACATATTTATATGTAATTTTCGTGCACGCATGAGAATTAAAAATCTCACCAGAAATCACCAGCAAAACAGCAAATATAAAAAAAGTATAGTTTAAAGCAAGAGAACAAAAAATAAAAAATGTGTATGTATATGATTAGGTACTAGTTATTAAGGATAATGCTTTTTTTGAGAAATGACACAAATAAGGCAAATGAGGAAATTAATGTAATTATTTATTGCGAATAAATCAGAAGAGCACTGGCGGAAAAATGTATAGTGAAAATGTTTGCATGAAATATTTGTACTTAGTTTGAAATTATCGAACCCAAAACATGGAAATGAAAAAGTAGATTGTTTTTGTTTTTTTTTTTGTACTTCCGGCGGAAATTGGCTTCGAAACAACTAAACTGATTACTGCAAATCTAACAGGCCTAATTAGCAAAAAATTACATAAATAAACCAAAAAATAAAAAAATAAATCACATAAATAAACATTCTCGCGAATAAATATACGCATACATACAAACATACATATACATAAACATACATATTCATAAAAAAATATCACGCATCCATTACACGATGACATACAACAAGCAGCTAAAAATTGAAAACAAAATCCCACTACGTATTTGTATTAAAAAAAAAAAACGTTGTTGTATGTATGTAGCATATGCATATCCTTTTTTCCTACTTTTATTTTCTTTTTAATCGACTTCAAAAAAGGAGCAGGTTATCAAATCGTCGGAATATTTTTTTATGTATTTTACCGCATAAATTTGGGCCACGTCAACCGATTTCTATCGCAAATGTAGTGTCTCACAGGTGGTCCCATACTAATTTAGTTACATCCGATTATATATTAGAATTAAAGTCGGTTGTGTTTTTTGCTTAAAAATTACTTCTTTCTTTTTAATTGCTTTTTTGCATACGAGCATAACAAGTGTTTGTCAGAAATTGCGATAGCTCAATCAAATTGATTTAATTTTATGCTGCGAGCATTATTATAATACCTAGAATGAATTTGACCTATGCAAACACAGGAAAGCCAATAGGGGTATTCTCGATCCATTGCATATCATAATTATAGTAGGAAATCCGACAAAGGCACGACCTTCATTTATCTGTTTAATGCACATGAAAACTACTTTGTATGAACTTTAACCTGTTAGGAAATATTTCGCAAGTGGGTTGGCTGGCTGGCCAGAATATTTTTAATATATTAAAAATTATATTCAATAAAATAAATATTCAAAAATTATTATACATTTTTTTGTTTAATTTTGCACTCATTTGTTTAATGAAAGAATTGCATATATGCCAATCGAAAGCAGCCAACCTACTCGCAAAATATTTATTAACACGTTAAATTTTATAGAATAAAGATTTCATCCATTAAACAGATGAGTGAAGGTCGTGCCTTTGTCGGACCTTAGACTATTAGCATGATGGGATAATTGTGTTGTTGTTTCATGTATTCAAAAAAAAATAAAAAATAATTACACAAAAATACAACAAAATTTTCACTTTAAAAACCTTGCAAATATTTAATAAAAATCACCCTGTACTCATTTCTGCTCCCCACTGTATGTATATATGTATGGCTATACATTTCAATTAAACACACTATCAGTCATTTTCGCGCATGCTAATTTACTCTTTGGATTTTCAATTTTCGTACATACGTACATACGTACATACTGTTACGATTATCCTCGAAACCTTGAGGGATAACCCAAATATACTCGGGCTCGTATCGCTGGATTGTTAAATAAATGCTAACGATGACCGAATTGTAGTACAATTAACTTTATTGTACAACAAACAATTTACAATACTTGCTAATACAGTAAAACCACTTTACAATACTTGTTAAAGCAATAACAACGTTTTACTACTTGTTAACACAATTAAACTTATAGCTTGCTTATTCGCAACTCGATTCTCCGCTCACTTTACTTGTAGCTTGCTGAATTGTAACTGTCCCAACTCCGCTGTGTCGTGGCTCTTATATACCTGCACTCACACTTATGGCAACTCTAGAACGTTCTGAAGTTTATCGCTCATTCTCTTTCTCTCGCTGTTCGCAGTGTTTGACGTTTCTCTTTGTGGAACATTCTACGTCATTCCTCGAACATTCTGCCTATTTCTCGTTGTTCGCTTTGTGTTGCCGCGGTATTCGCCACAATACATATATCTTTTTAACGAATACTATGCGGTATTGCCTACAGCCGTACCAAACAATAACTAATGCGCGTTTTTAAATAAACTTGTAATACCAAATAAAACTATGCATTATATTAATATGCCTAGACATACATATACATATGTACATACATACATACATCCAGCTTATATGTAATTCGATTCATAAATGCCTGTATACATACTAACATACATTCAGACATGCAAACATAACGATGGTCAAATTAATCGCTTTTATTCATGCAACTTATGTATGTATGTATAAAGTTGTATGTGTATGAGTAAATCTCATAATTGCATTATGGTCGTGTTGGTGGTGCACTTTGACATTTGCAGTTACCAAATAAGTTGTTTTTATGATGTGTTTCATTTATTGATAACATTCAAATTAATAAAAATCATTTAATGCTAAAAACAAATATTTAAGTGGCTTTTTTATTCATGGTGGAAGGGGAAAGAAAAAAGGTGCGTAGTAAAATAACAAAAATTACTTAGAAACGATAAAATAACACAGAAAAACGCCAAGGCACGTAAAAAAGATTACGGATCTGTATACCGTTTATGTAGATTAGGTAATTTTCCCAAGATATTTATAATACAGGTTTGCATTATGAATGAAAAAAAAAATCTAACTTTAACATGGAAAATGTCACTTAAGCTGGAATCACACGATTTCTACATGTGTTGTGTTGTTTGGCAAGTTGTTATTAAGATGACCTCATTATTTCTAGACAACACCAACCACCTATGTCTGCTAAAATGTATAAATCTGTACAAATGTACATACAACTCATGTAATCCCTGCTTTATACGTGTACAGTAGGGTGGATCGACAAAAAAAGTTTTTCCAGTCCAGAAAGAAAAAGTTTCACAGAATTTAAAGGCCTTTTCGACAGACTAAAAAAAATTGGAATTTAGGTATGATGTGAAACGAGATACCGACAGTCACTACTAGAATTTGAACTCGGAGTAAAAAATGATTAAGGTAAGAATTGTGGCGGCTTCCAAGCCATGAACAACGGTGTACAGCTCATTAAAATCGGACTTAAAATGGCGACGTAGTGTCAAAAAAAAAGTAAATAGCCCATCGGGGGGGCGTGGCAAAAAAAAAAAATTTTTTTTGGGATCGCCTTCAAAATATCTTTAATCCTAGGGGTGGCCTGGTAAAACTTTTTTTTTGTATGGGGACCGATCCGCACTTGTGTACAGGTATGCACATGGCGTATGAGTAACATCCTTTCTTGATTATAATTACGGTGACCATCCGTCCTGTATTATACGAGGCAGTCCTCATTTTTTGCATCCCTGGTAATTTTGTTATTTCATATGGGACACCAAATATTCTGTATTTCTTTTAATGTCCCGTATTTGTCCCGTACTCGGTATTTTGGCGCCTTAACAGCTCATAAAAGTGGCATGCCTATCAAATAGTTTTTATTTTTTTAACAGGATGCTCGTGGTTCGAATCGAGGAGCACATATCGATGTCTGAGTGGAAGATCGACCTATCTCGGCAGCCAGTTCGAAAACGCCGTTTCTCAGAAAACTTTTCAGGAACACTCTGCTTCAGAATTTCATTGAAAAATACCCAATCTCAGATTATGGTTAAAGAACGCCCTATCTCATAATTTAGTTCAAAACCGCCCTATCATTTTCAATGTATTTTCGTTTGAGTAAGACTGTAAAAGTAACGAAGTTTTCAAAGATGCAAGCAAGGGAACGCTTTGCAATTCAGCTCGTTCCGGATGCTATTCACTGCATTGTGCTTGGTCGATATGTAAGTCTGACAATAATCCGTTGAATACCACTCGTGCTTCAAAAGTAGCCGGATATTTTCATCATGTTTCCCTGCCTAGGAATGTTTGAAACACATATTGCGGAGTGAAAATCCCGAACACAAATTACAAAGTTATGGAAAAATATTCAGCGAAAGTGTGATGTTACAACTGAATATTTACGTGCTGCATTCACAAAATATCGAAAAATATATGCCAAATAAAATGCTGTTTCATGGCTAATTTGTGGAAAAAAAGAGCAAAATTAATTTTTTGTCCCGTATTCAGCTGCCATAATTATGGTCGCCGTACTCATAATTCATCCAAAAAATCATTATGCATTTTCCTTTGACCATTTATAGTTTTTTTATTTATCCATCGATTTTTTTTTTTTTTGTAAAAATTTAGAGAGCAATAAAAGTATTTTTTTCGTATTTCGAAAAAAAAACATAAGTATCCATCTGTTTGAACTTTACAACGACATAAGCAAAGTGCAGGAGAATATTAAACTACAGCGCCTACGTTGGCTTGGCCATGTCGTTCGAATGGACACTGACGCTCCAGCTTTGAAAGTGTGCAACTCGGAACTTGGTAGTGGAAGCAGAGGAAGCAATGCGATGGGTAGACCTAGTGCAGAAGGACTTTGCTTCACTTGGCATTTTCAATTGGCACAGAAGATAAGCATGCTTTGTTTAAGTTGTTAAGTTCTTATAATTATCTGCTAAAAAAGTTGAGAAACAAAGCTACTTTTCTACTGAGAGTTGATCTTGTGACCGGCAGCAGCGGCAAAATTAAAAATAAATCTATTCTCTGTTGTTAACTGTTAAACTTTATACATTTTGGGGGGGAAAAGTGTTCCCGCTATAATCTCAGGTGGCAGGTAACAAGATCAACGGAAATAAGGTCAATTGACTTTATTTCCCACCCTGGTGCAAAATAAAATCAATTGACATTATTATCTTTTCAAAAGCGAAATAAGATCAACACAAATTTGGAAATAAAGTCATTGACGCTATTTCTCATTCAAATGGAAATAGCGTCAACAATGCTTTAAGTATGTCGATTCATAGAAAAAAATGTTGTTCTTACAATAAACATTTCCCCGTAAGTGTTGTTTTTTAATAGATGAAAAAGGTTATTGTCAAATACTCAGTGTTGTGATATTAATCCACACACAATCATGAACTACCACCAATTGATTTTATAAAAAAAATTTAAATAACGTATATGTATAAAAACACGAAGCGAAAAACTAAACGCCTGCGCACAGCTGGAATACGAGAAATATTTGAAGAAAGAGTGTAAAAATTATCCATAACTTGCAAAACATATTTCGTTTCCACAAAAATGAAGGGAACACTATTAAATTGAAGAAACAGTCCAAACCCCAAAAACCCCGGAGGAACACTGAAAGAATTCTGTGTTTTAAATTAGCATATTTTTAACGAATTCGGAATGTCTAAGGTGGAAAAGAAACCAACCTTTCTATAAGGAAACAACTATAGAAAAAGAATTTTCTTACACTGTGTTCATGTCTCCGCCAGCAATTTGTGACGACATCATTTAAAAGCAGTTAAATAGAACGACGACACTATTTATTAGATGGAACATTCAACGAGCCAATGTGCCAAAATGCGGGTATAAACAATTATTGATTACTTAATATCGGAACCGAGATCATATAAGTTAATTAATTGGTTTTCACACACTTTTGAAACGCAAATTATATGCTTTTTTACACAGCAGAAATCTTCCAATCAGGGCTGCCAACTCTCCTTAGTTATGAGGTTGAGGAGGATTGAGGATAAAAAAGTGCCAAAATGTGCCAAAGAAAAATATAAGTGCCAAAAAAAGGTGTCATTCCTTTTAATCACCTTTAGCAATAAAATAAAGCTACATTTTCCAAACAAAAGTGCAATGATAAAATAAGATAAACCAGTTGAATAGCCTTTATAAATTAGAAAATTTTAGTTGAGAAAAAGAAGTGCATGCAAAGGATTTCTCAAAAATGTTTTGAAATGCTATTTTTTTTTTACAAAAGTGCCATTTTGGCACTTTGTGCCAAATTGAAAAACTAAGTGCCATTTGAAGTAAAATAGGGACAAATGGCACGGTTTGAGCTTAGTTGGCATCCCTGCTTCCAATTACTTACAAATATAAAAATGTGAAATATCGAGCGCTTGAATTCATTATTACCCTCTATCTGCAATTTGCCAAAAACTAATTTTTGATTTTAGTAACTTTAGATCTGGGGCTTATTACCTGTCGTTATATAAGGTAGCATTAATATCACTGATGACAGTTAAAGCTTAGGTGGATTTTTATATCAGAATCTCATCTTTGTGAAAAGTGTGTGTGTTTTATTGGATATAAGCCCTCGATGTTTAAAATATACATATACAAATTTTATTTCATCGTATACAAAAAATAAATCTACCTGCGTTACAGCACGGCGGCAGACGCGGAGGGGGGATCCCGGGGGCCGCGGCGTAGCGTGACGTGGTGTGCGCGCCGGTCGCGCGGGTGGGAAATAAAGTCAATTGACCCGGATTGTTACTAGAGGCTCGTTCACCGAAGTGAACGACAGTACTCGCCGACGGAGTCTCTCTCCGACCACAATTCCAACACCGAATTAGCGTTCCTTTACATGGCAGCTGTAGTAGACGTAGCAAGGCCCCAGACATTTTTTCCTTGCCCCATCAAACACATTACTCGGATGGCGGTGATGCCATATTTTGTCAGCAACCATCTGGGCACCTTCTTTCTTTCTTTCTTCCTTTAAATTTTTGCCATCGTCATCAAAAGGAGGGGTCTCATCCGAGGCTTTGCTGACTTTTTTCACTGGAAGCGGTTTTTACGTGGCGGGTCCTAAAACCCAGCGCACAACCCATTTCTGAGAGGGGGAGGTTTTTTAACCGAATACACGTTATGATTTATGTAAATACATATATAATAAACAGCATAGCTTTTATGATACCTAAAATGCATAAACATAGAATTTTTTAGGAAAAAATACAGCCTTGAAAGCATTTGCTATGCTTATTTACATACGCCTCCTGTAAAAATTCTAACTTTTAAAATAATTTATTTTGAATTGGTGATGACGATATAGAAATATTATCGAACTAAGTGCCCTCAAAGTTTTGCAACAAAAATTTGCGTGTGCGAAAACATCAAACAATGAAATCGCCAACAGCATTCCTGACACGCCAAGCAAACAAGCCGCATCGTAATAAAAAAAAAAAAAAAAAAAGACAGAAAAAAATATTTTTTTTTTTTTTGTGCGTAGAAACCTCACACAAACTGACCGGAAGCCAACAATGAATGGTAGTAAGCGAATAATGGGCAATGAAAGGTGTCTAAAATGCTCGAAAATTATGTTGTAAAATGTGCTGTGACGCCATCAACGCGTAACCGCAATATGCCGCTCATTTGTGGCATTTTTGTATAGAATTTAAACAAAATTTTTATTTTTTTATTACCCGCTATTAGCATTTTTCGCAACATTACTCCTCCCAGTGTTTTAGTGAAATTTCTTGCTGATTGATTGAAAGAATTTAATGCGTTCCACACCAATTGTGAAGTTTGTATTTCAAAGTTTAATAACTACCCTAATGTGAATGCATCGATATGTATCTTGTACGTGCTTACGTATTTTTATTTTTTTTTTGCTTGCTTTTTGTTATATATGTGGATCGTTTTCATTATTCTTGATGTTTACATGACATTTTTAGTGTCGCGCATAAACGCACCGCCATACCTTTACAAACAAACAAACAAGCGAGCAAGTAAGCAATCAGCATTGAGCTTCTTTAACACCAAACAACAACAATGCTCAATGAGTGA
>NW_023459033.1:0-4924 GCF_013731165.1 Rhagoletis pomonella
GTCCACTGCGTCCTACTAGTCCCAGGCGACCACACTGGCGCTGCGTAGTTCAGAACCGGCCGGCCTATTGCCTTGTATGTTGCCAGCAACGTTTCTTTGTCTTTGCCCCAAGTACTGCCGGCTAGCGACTTGAGGACCTTGTTGCGGCTCTGTACTTTATTGACAATAGCGGTTGAGTGCGCAGAGAAGGAGAGCAGGCTGTCGAAAGTTACTCCGAGTATTTTGGGGTTATTCACCGTCGGAATTGGTGTGCCATCGACGTGAATCCCCAGCGGTAGCCTGACCTCCTTCGTCCAGGTTGTGAACAGGGTCGCGGAGGATTTCGTAGGGGAGAGGGCTAGACACTTTGCAGTGAAGAAGCGAGAAAGTTCGGAGAGATAGCCGTTTACTTTCGAACACAGGTCATCAATTCCATTCCCAGTCGCCATAATCGAGCAATCGTCGGCATAGGAGACAATCGAGACTCCCTCTGGTGGTTGAGGGAGCTTTGAAATATAAAAGTTAAACAGTAGCGGGGAAAGGACACCACCCTGAGGAACCCCCTGTTTTATTTTTCGCTGCTTACTCGTTTTGTCTCTGAACATTACCGACGAATGACGACCACTTAGATAATTTGCCGACCACCGTTTGAGCCTCTGTGGGAGAGAGGAGGCCTCTATATCTTCTAGTAGCGTGGAATGGCAGACGGTGTCAAACGCCTTTGACAAGTCCAACGCTACTAGAATCGTTCTCTCACAGGGACGGTTACGGTTAAGGCCACGAGTTATCTGAGTGTTTATGGCGTTAAGTGCTGTTGTTGTGCTGTGCACTTTACGGAAACCATGCTGATGCTTCGCTGGGGTCAGGTGATTTGTGAAGTACGGGAGTAGCAAGGCCTCGAGTGTCTTCGCTACCGGGGAAAGGAGTGTAATCGGACGATACGAATCTCCTTTGTTTGCAGGTTTCCCCGGTTTGAGCAGTGGGACCACTCTCCCCACCTTCCAGATGTCTGGGATGATGAGAGTGGCCATTGACAAATTGAGGACCTCCGTTAGGTACGCTACCCCCGCAGGACCCAAATTTTTCAGCATCAGCATGCATATACCGTCGGGACCCATGGCTTTGGAGGCTTTCGCCTTCCCGATGGCCACCTGAACTTCACCGCAAGTGAAAGCAAGGGGGGCACAATTTGTTGGCAGTTTGTGCAGCCTTCTGGTCACTCGACGCTTGGCTTTGTCCACCGGAGGATGCAGTATGAACTGCCGGCTAAAATAGCTCGCGCATCGCTCCGGGTCCGACGAAGCATGGTCGCCGAAGGAAATTTCGACTCTGTCGTCGTGCTTCGTCGGATTAGACAATGACCTCACGGTTGACCAAAGCTTGCTCACACCAGAGGTGAAGTTGCAAGTCTTCAGATGCTCCTCCCACTTCTTCCGCTTATGTACGTTTACAAGTTGCCGAATCTCCACGTTGAGATCCCTGATACGGGGATCTCCGGGATCGGCCTGACGAAGGCTATCACGCTCGTTTGCTAAAACAGCCGCTTCGGCAGGGAAGTTTGGACGTGGGTCCGATATGCACCCTGCCGGTATGAAGCGGGCTGCAGCAGCAGTGATAGCCCTGCGGAACTTACGTTCACCGAGGTGGACGTCGGTTGGTGTGGGGAGCGATGTGAAGGTGTTTTCAGTAAATTCCGCGTAACCTTTCCAGTCAGCTTTAGAAAAGTTGACATAGGTCCGGTGTTTGGCGGAGGCAAAGTCGGTTGGTTTATCAATCGAGATGACTATGGGTAGATGGTCTGATGCTAGAGTCAGCATAGGTCGCCACGTTATGCTGTTTATCAGACCAGCGCTGACTATTGTGATGTCTGGCGAGCTACTGCAGTTACCCATAATCCTGGTGGGTGCGTCGTCGTTCATTGTGCAGAATGTCGAATCGTCTATCTGCTCAGCCAAGTCTGTTCCCCTACGATCGTTTGACAGGCTTGAGTGCCAAAGATCGTGGTGCGCATTAAAGTCACCTACTACCATACGGTTTTCACCTCTGAGGAGCGCACCTATATCAGGGTGATATCCTGCCGGGCAGCAGGTGACAGGGGGTATGTATATATTAAATATTTCGAGCTCGACATCGCCTGACCGGATAGCGATGCCCTGACATTCTAGGGTGGTATCCCTGCGGTCGATGTCTGCTTCGATAAGACGATACTGCACGGTGTGGTGCGTGATGAACGCTAAGCCACCACCATTATCTCGCTCGCGATCTCGACGGTGCACGTTGTACCCGGCACAATTCAACAAAGTTGAATTGCTGTGCAACTTCGTCTCTTGGACCGCAGCTATTAATATACCATGCCGACACATGAAGGCGGTTATCTCCTCCATCTTGCTCTGTAGCCCGTTACAGTTGAATTGGAGGAGCTTCATGTGGTTCGGGAGACGTGTTGTGATGTGGGGTGTGAGTGAGGTGTATGTTCTTGCCGCCGTTGGCTGTGTGTGCTGCTGGGGTGATTGCCTCCCTGTGGTGGTATTGGGGGGCGTCGCAATTGATGCCAGCGACCGGGCAGCGCAACACGGGCCCTCGAAGTTCCCCGTCCAATCTCGCGTGGTGCGCAGACCTGAACATGCCTTAAAGTGGCACCAGCCAAGGCAGGTGTTGCACTTGACTGATGTCACATTACGGAATATCCTGGTCTGACATACCGTGCAGATTGTAGGGGGAACCAGGAGTTGTTGGCGGCGGCGTGTGGGTGGTGGTGCGGTTGTGTGTGTTATGTGGTCTGTGGTGGCTTAGTAATAGATATTGATATGTATAATAGTCGATACTGATGATTATGATGTTTATCGAAGAATGAATCGATTTTGCAATCGTTATATTTTTCTATATGTTTATGGGCATTGTTATCGGTATTTTTATCGACACAGTTATCGACAGCGTTATCGATATAATAATCGGAACATGGAATGTGATCACATTACATGACATTACATCTCATCACACGATATTACGTGACATGACATCATATGATACGACATCACATTATATGGCATGACATCACATGATATGACATCGTATGACATGACATGGCATTACATGATATGAAATCATATGGTATGACATGACATCACAGGATATGACAGCACATGACATGACATCCTATCACATCACATCCTATCACATCACATCAAATCACGTCATATCTTTTCACGTCATCGCACCTCATCTCATCTACTTGAATAGATAAAGAAAAGGATAAAAGCAAAGATATGAAAGATAAAAACAAAGATGAAGACCAAGGTAAATATACCGATTTCAAAACCAAAAACACCGTTGGAAAGGTAACTTTCTGTAGATGAGGAGAGTTTTTATAGTTTCGAAATTGGTTGAAAATCGTCGTTTAAAAATTTCCATATTTGTCTATGGTTGTTTTTGTACCTGTTCAATTTAAGCTATTTCGCATTTCGTTTTACTTCGTATTTGAAATTATACTTTGAAATAAAGATAAATATGGAGATGAAGAAATAAGTGATAACAATGAAGACAAAAAAAAAGGCAAAAGTGAAGATAAAGACGAAAATATAGATAAAGGCGAAAATGGAGACAATGAGAAATACAAAAGAACTAGGATAACTAAATTGAAATTTTCCGATAGGAATCGAAATAAAATCATCCATAAAAGGTACTGAAATTTATCGAATCGTCAAAGTTTTTAATTATTAAAATTTATCCATGCTTATTAAGTTATTGCAACGTATCGAATTATTCAAATTGATCAATGTTTATTGAGTTGTCGAAATATATAGACACAGAAACTTAGTTGCCCAAATTTACGGATGGTTATCGAGGTATAAAAACGTGTGGGATTAACGAAATTTGTCAAGTTAAAGAAATGCATCAAGTTATCGATATTTATTGAATTATCATTTATTATAGACTTAAAGAAATTTATCGAGTTGTCGTAATGCATGGAGTTCTTTCAACTTACAGAGTTATCGATAATTATTGATCTACTGAAATTGGTTGATTCATCGAATCGAAGTTTATAGAATTTTCAAAATATGTCGATTTATCGAAATTTCAAGGTTTTATAAGCTTATCGATTTATCACTGCTTATCGAATTTTATCGTGTTAACAGAGTAAAACGAGTTATCAAAATTTTTCGATAGCTTTCGAAAAATGTGGAGCTGTCAAAAGTAAAAATTTATAAAGGTGTCCAAAGAATTTACATTTTTGAGTTATAGAAATTTATCGAGCCCTCGAATTTCACAGTTATCGAAATTGGTCGAGTTAACGAATTTTGTTGAGTTACCGGACTTCAGTGGTTTCGAAATTCATCCAACTATTGATATGTTTCAAATCATTGAAATTTATCGATAAACTAGAATGTATCGGGTCAATTCCAAGTCCTGCCGAAGTCCTCCAAAGACCTTCTAAGTGAAAAAAAAAAAAATTGTTATGTTTTAGTTCCAAAGCAGAAGATTTTCCCGTAAGTTAATTTGTACCGTATAAGTTTTGTTACGTATTAAGTTAGAAAACCTTTCCAAGGCTCCTAAAAACTAGAAGAACTGTCGAATTTCGACACTAACTGGCACTCTAGTATTTGTTATCCCGCGTCAAATTGGATAGTTGCTTTTCACATTTTTTGGGCACTTTCAATTGTTTTAAATAAATTAAGTTATGCTTGGTGGCTCCTAGTGTTACCAAGATAGTTTAAAGGTGCGTGTTTTGACATTTGTTGACTTTAAGTACTGTTTTGACAAATAATAAATGAGCAAATAAATACTGTATCGGACGTACTGTTTGAACCTCTAAAACTACTGTACGAGAAGAAAAATTACAACAACTAAATATTAAGGACAGACATGGAAGGGAATACACTAACTGCAAAAAAAAAGAAGGTAAAAATCACGGACTTCTACCTGCCGTCAAAAACGAGCCAGAACA
>NW_023459033.1:34924-80462 GCF_013731165.1 Rhagoletis pomonella
CTGGCGTATGCCGACGACATCGATATTATCGGTAAAAACAAGGGCTACGTCTGTTCTGCCTTCTCGGGATTGGATAGAGAAGCAAAGCGAATGGGTCTGGTGGTGAACGAGGACAAAACGAAGTATCTCCTGTCATCACACAAACAGTCAGAGCATACGCGTCTTGGCACCCACGTCACTGTTGACAGTTACAAGTTTGAAAAAGTAGACGACTTCGTTTATTTGGGAACCAGCATTAACACCAATAATAATGTCAGCCTTGAAATCCAACGGAGAATCACTCTTGCCAACAAGTGCTACTTTGGGCTGAGTAGGCAATTGAGAAGTAAAGTCCTCTCTCGTCGTACAAAGATCACACTCTATAAGTCACTCATCATGCCTGTGCTGGTGTATGGCGCGGAGGCATGGACAATGAAAGCATCTGATGAGGCGGCTCTTGGAGTTTTCGAGAGAAAGATTCTGCGAAAGATTTACGGACCTTTACGCGTTGGTGATGGCGAATATCGCAGACGATTTAACGATGAGCTGTATGAGCTTTACAACGATATAGACATAGTGCAGCGAATTAAAATTCAGCGGCTCCGCTGGCTTGGCCATGTCGTTCGGATGGACAGAAACGCTCCTGCTCTGAAAATATTCAACGCGGGCCGCGATGCTGGTAACAGAGGAAGAGGAAGGCCTCCTCTGCGTTGGAAAGACCAGGTGGAGAAGGACTTGGCTTCACTTGGCATTTCCTATTGGCGTCAGTTAGCACAGAAGGGAAATGCCTGGCATGCTGTTTTGGACTCGGCCAAAATCGCTTAGGCGGTTACAGCGCCAATTAAGAAGAAGAAGAAGAGTCAAAAATCAAAAATTTACGCAATGTAAATGATGTGGTGAAAATAAAACTAAGCTTAGAACATCTAAATTCGAAGAAAAATGTGATGAAATAGCAAACTAACAAAATTAAAAAAAAAATGGTAATTGGCAAAATGCGATACGAAAATAACCGAAGACGTGCAAAAATAATAATTCTATAAATTAATAAACTAAAATAAACCAGGTGTGCTGCTGGAACGCTGTTTTTTAGTGATCCTGGCGTTTTTTAGTGCGACGTCGATATTACTGCTGTAGCGTATGAGCGGGTGAGTTTGATTTATCCTCCGTGATGTGGTGTTGTTGTGTGAACTGCGACATTGCTTAGGCCGGTACTGTGTATATGCAGCCGTCTATATGCATGTGATACTGGAACGGCAATGAGTTTGGCCTTTATGCTATGGTTTTGCCTGATGTAGCTGAGTCGGTGGTGCTGGTTGGCCGGGTGGCTGTTACAAGCGTGGATTATGCCGGTGGGGCACTTAGTGTTGCCGAGCATTTTCTTAGAATTTTTGTTAGCGCGGCCCGGATATACATTTAACCACTGTATCACTGTATTCGGTAGATGTCTCTTAAAGTTTTGGTTTTACCTTTCTTTTTGCACCAAATAACATTAAATTGTACTTAAAACTTTTTGCGATGTAACGACGGGTGAAAATAGTTCGCGCTCGGGCAGTTTTGACTTTCAGCACTGACTTTCTCCAAAAGAATCTCGATTAAGGCTTCAGCTCGCTATTTAAGCATTTTCGACCTTTGTTTTTGTTACGGTGATTCTGCGGTTATCCTTTTGTTTACAAGCAGACACATATACACAAGATCAGGCCAGCCAATAGCAAGATCGCAGATCATGACATCGAAGAAGTTGTATCGCACCCGCTATTTTGAGTTTGGACTTTACGTCTTCATGGTAGCCAGTGGAAAGTTGTTATTTTGTTTACTTATACTGCTTCTACTGTTATCACCAGGGCGAATTTAACCGCATGAGGTGGTTCGAAAAGGGTTGCTTCTTTGATTTAGAATATGCATGCATAGATATACACATATCCATGCATATATCCACATATATATATATGCATATATATATATATATATGCATATACATTCATATTAAATCGGCTGTCGTTACAGGCTCGCAACCGTCGATGTTGCTCGCAATATGGAGCGTGTGCGTAAAAAGATTCATAACGCAGCCGTGTGCACCCCATGTTAAACGATGGCCCAATGTGTGGCCTCGATACACGCTTATATGCCGGGCTTGGTTGTCTAACGAGTCACTACCTATATCTCCTTATGCTGATCCTGCCCTAATACCATATAATAGCCTATCACTGGGTTCACTACCTAACAATTTTCAAGTAACTTGCTGTACTTGCTAATACCATACACCAAATCCCAACAGTCCCAACAATATTTATTGGTCGTCAGCAAGAGCTAGGTAAGCATATACCTATTTACAAAAAAAAATCTCAATGCAGACACACAAACACCAACAAAACAAAATAGAACGGAACACACTTATCAAACAAATAGGTCTTTAGCGTGGTATACGTCGATCTTTCTCCCAGTAGTGTCACCTATTTCGTACATTGAGTTGCCGATAACTCCCAAAACTACGCATTTAACTTGTTTGGGCGCGAGTTTGGCACTATAATTATCTATTTGTGAGCTCCGTTTGAAATTCCGGCGATACACCACTTGTCCAATTTGGAACCTCACTTCCCTGCTCCTCGTGTTGTAAACTTTTGAGCTCCTGTCATGCGCAATCTTCAATTCCTTGAGGATTTTTTCTCTGTTTAGCTGCATTTTGTCGGAACCAGTAAGTACTTCACACTCAGTGTCTTTTATTGATTCTAGTTTGCGGAGTATGGCGTATGATGCGCCATGTTGAACCTTCGGCAGCCCGAATACGGCATAGTAGGGCGATTGTCCAATCGCGGTGTGGACTACACTGCGTAGCGCGAACGCGGCCTCACTCACGTACCTGTCCCAGTTTTTCTGGTTGCCTTGGATATACGAACGCACTATCTAAAGTACTGAACGGTTAACCCGCTGCATTGCCTTGTGGCGAGTAGAACGCAGTCTTTACATGTTTAACTCCGTATTTATCTAAAAACGAGGTGAATAACTCGGAAACAAATTGTCTGCAATTGTCAGAGTGTACGGACTCTGGTATGCCGAAAACACGGAAAACGTACTTTTCTAGATATTTTACAACTTCTGCTGCTGTCGCTTTACGCATTGGTTTAAGGAACACAAATTTGGAGAAATGATCGAGACAGACGAACGCATAACAATTACCATCACTAGAACGCGGATAAGGACCCATAAAATCTATATATAAACGTTGGAACGGTCTTTCGGTGACATGTTGCCCATCAATGGTCTGTTGAACGAGTTTTGGACCTTGCAGCCCTTACAGGTCTCGCAGTCTTTACAGAAATTCTGCACATCGGCCACCATACCAGGCCAGTAGTATTTCTCTCGGATCCGTGTCAACGTTTTATGGATTCCTCCATGTCCGGCCGACGGTGAGCAATGAGACGACTCTACTAACCCTCGCCGCAGCTCCGACGGTACCCAAAGCTTCCAGGCTTGGTCCTCCTGCTGTCCAGTCCTCCTGTAAAACTGTGTTCTCTTGTAGACATATCCGTCCGAAACACACACATCCGGTAGTTTGTCTTGGTTTTCAGTCACCGTCTTCTTAAGTTGTGTATATTCTTCCGTCGTGAAATAAGATGAGTCCAAACAAACGTCCAAACCTCTGTCGTTCAGCTTGATTTCATCCATGTCGACTCTCGAAAGCGCATCTGGCACGACATTCTGTTCCCCTTTTCGGTGTTGGATATCGAAGTTGAAAGCTTGCAGTTTCAGACTCCATCTGGCTAGCCGTCCCGACAAGTCTTTCTGATACATCAGCCATTTTAGGCTGGCATATGGCAAAAAAATAAAAATATTCAAATCGGTCAAGCTGTTTTCGAGTCTTAGCGAGGCTAACGGACAGCAATTCATTTTTATATATAAGATATCTTCCTTTAAAAATGCGCAGGCTCGAAATTGACTTTAGAGCTAGGGTCTGGAGGAATTTTTTTCTTAGAATTTCATGAAGAATCCGAATATGCTCGGAATAATGTCGAAAAAAATCGATCCATACAAATTGACCCGCCCTGATATATATGCATGTATATACTCCTTTTGGGCAACTAATTTTTTTTGCTAAAACTTATTTATTTTCCTAAAATTGAATGGGCTATGAAACTGCATAGTTAGACTTTTTTCCAAAAATTCTGAACACAATACAAAAATACGAGATATAATAATGGATCGAGTGGAGCACCGACGCCCTTACTATCGGAATATCTTTCACCTTGACTTCTGACAATTTGCAAATAATTTCATTTTGGAATTACAGAATAAGTATATGAATTGTGAGAAGTTTACCTAGTGACAAACTTTTATAAAATTTTTTGCAACATAAGCGCCTTCTGACGACTCTTTATCTTCCGTCTAGACTTCTGACAATTTTTCCCCTACTTTCTTATGTTGTCTTCGATTATATTACAAATTTTCACAACTTTACCTCATCACTTATTTTTCTAAAAAAATTGCATGTTTAACCCCCCACCCTCACTTTATATTACCAGTGAGAGTTCTGAAGGCCTGCCTCTCGCTATATCGGTAACAACCGAACCTGTAAATATTAAAATTTCTACTTACCGAGTGACAGCTTCCGGTACGTAGCCAGCTCTTAGACTATATGTTGTATAGCTCACGTCGTAATCCTACTTTTTTTCTAAAAAGCTACGTAAATTTTTTAAGTTGACTGCACGGGAAAAATATGAGTTCTAAAACTTAAAATACCATCTTATTGAATTGGCAGCCCCAGTGGTCGAGTGGTTAGAGATCGGCACTACCACCCGGTAGGTCCAGGGTTAGATCTCTGTAGCCTCTCGGTAGGCAATGGCAAGCCTCTGATAATATTTTTGACTTGAAAACAGCTTATTTATGTATATCCCATTCTACTCATATTATGGTGAACTTTATGGACAAAAATTCAGACATAGCCAAAGGCTTCTCCAAAGGTGATAAAGTGGGTCTTGAGCTAAAGTGACTAGAGATAACACAAACGGCAATAGCGCAAATTTGTGTTACATATTTCATTTTTCGGTGAACAATAAGACCAACTTTTAAACTTTACAATTGAGTAACTAATAAAGCAAAATAGTGCAAATACATATGTAGGTAGTCACCCAGTTACATTTGACAAAAATTTGTACATGAAAAAGTTAAATGAACGGATTTGTAAGTATACAATTTTGAAAGTGCCCAGCCTCGCGACGGTCAGCGCCCGCGTCCTCCGGCCCCCTCCCCTACTTTCGCAATTATGCACTGGTGGCATTATAAGCGTTAAAAAAAGAATAATAATAAAATGACACTAATTCACTTCTGAAACTGCTTTTTGATGTCCAAGTAATTGGGCCGTCGCTGTGGTATAGTGGTTAGCAGTGCGCGCTATCACAGGGCGGGGTCTGAGTTCAAGCGCTAGTCAAAGCAACATCGCAAAAAAATATAGAAAAAGTTTTTTTTCTTAACAGCGGTCGCCCCCTCTCCAGGCTATGGCAAACCTCCGAGTGTATTTCTGCCATGCAAAACAGCTTCTCATAAAAAGACAATCGCCGTTCGGAGTCGTCGTAAAACTGTAGGCCCCTCGCCTTTGTGTGACAACCAGGGCTCTTTAGCTATGAGGTGCCATATTGAGGATAAAAAAGTGCCAAAATGTTCCAAATAGAAAAATGAAAGTGCCAAAAAAGGAGGCATTCTTTTTAATCCTTCCCATTTAGCAATAAAATAAGAACCACATTTCAAAAGCAAAAGTGCAATGCCAAAATAAGATAAACCAGTTGAATAATCTTTAGAAATTAGAAAATTTTAGTTGAGAAAAAAGAGGTACACGCAAAGGATTTCACAAAACTGTTTTGAAATATTTTGTGCCAAATTGAAAAATTAAGTGCCAAAAATGGCACGGTTTGAGCCAAGTTCGCACCCCTGGTGACAACGTCAAGGCGCACGCCAAAAATCGGAGGAGAAGCTTGGCCAAACATTAACATATTTGTAAGCGCCAATCTATTATTATTAATTGGAAATATGAGTGAAGCAAGTGATGATAATGCAGAAATTTCCACTGAAGATAAAACTCAAGACAATATTCTCTGCGTTATATGCTGGAAACAGGAAGGGCAACTTTTGTTTGATCCATGCAAACATTTTAAAGTGGTATTTTCAACATATTAAAGAGCATGCAGATAAAATTCTTACAAAAGCGCTATATTCAATTTGCCGAGCTGTTACTAAAGACGCTTTCCCTATATTTTGTTAGACATTTAATAAGTAAAAATATTTTGTGAATATTACTTATTTAACCGCGTATCTAGAAAATGCAAAACCTCGTATGTGAGGTTGCCAAGATTTTGTAGGAGAGTAAAGATAGGTCTATTTCAAAACGGTTCTCTCTTTTATCTCTAATTATCTCTTCTTATTATATCGATATTTAAGTATAAATGGATAAGGGCTGATACCAAGAGCTTCCGGTCAGCAAATATCTTTTTTGGCACAAATGTCAGTTACCGAGGTTTTGCAGAGCGACGATACGCGGTTTTGTACTTTAAACGACGATATGAATTATATCAAATTTTTTGTTTAATTGTATTTTTGGAATAAACAAAGCTCTTTTTCCTTCTGTCAGTATACTGTTTTTGTAGGTGTAAATAACCAATGGGAAATAAGGCAAAATTTGTTTTATTTCCAACCTTTGTTTGAAATAAAGCAAAACTCAGATTTTGGTATTATTTCCCATTTAAAATTGAAATAAAGCAAATTTACAAATTAATCAAGTTTACCAAGCTGATTTCAATACATTTTATTGGAAAGTTAACTAATTACCGCCTTGGCCTCTTTTTTGGCGGGCAGACATGCATACAATTTTGATATTTTTTGATAATTTTTAATTTTTTATATTTTTCAGAATATAGATTTTTTGAACGTTGGCGTGTCAAATGAAAGCTTTTGGGTCTTTCTGATTGGCCGGAGCAGAAAGCTTTCCGATACAACTCTGCGTGGAACTGGTTTTCAAAGGAGTTAAATGATTTAACTGGTTCAATTTTCCAACAACAATTGCATGCGATTTACGAGCAACTTGTTTATGAACGTGTTTTGTTCATTTAACTGGTTCAAGCCCATTTAACACGTTTAGCTCGTCAATTTGAACGTAGTATAACCTAAAGTTTTTTAAAGCAAACGAAATGAAATTTGACGTCAACTTTTTATTATTTGAATGCTGAAACGGGGTTCCTACGAATATTCGCATTCGCATTCGCAAACGCGGGGCTTCCGCATTAGTTTTAACATTGGCATTCGCAATAATCAATGCGGATCTTTTTCGAATGCGAATATTGAAGAGACCGAAAATTCTTACGAATATAATGTTTAACAGCTATTTCAGTCCTCTTTCATATGATACCAAATTTGTTTAATTTGGATAAGCGGTTTGTTTATTATCCGGAAAGGTCTTTTATTTCGGAATAAAAAATATTAGGCCCAGTTTAACTCGTAAAAAATAACTGTTATTTTCGTTACATGGAATATTGTGCGAGTGCACTGATAAATCGTATATCTGGCCAGTCACAGAAGAAAGGATTAAAAATGGATTACAAAAACGAAAATCGAAAAACGCTGACGACGTTGCAGGTTCCCCAAATTCCGAAACAATCAAAAGAATGAGAATGAGGAATAATTTGGAAATCAACGATCTTGCCATGATGCAAGATTATGAAGATGAAAGTCAGGAGGATACATCCGACATTTGCAGCCCCGATGCAATTCTCAAAAAGGAATTATTGCGCCCGAAAAAAAATAAATATAACTCAAAGTCCTCTCGACTTGTGCAGCGTCAATCGAAAAGAATTTACAATTTTGTTATGTTTCAAGTTTTTAAAGTTTGTCGCCTCGAGCGAGTAGTTATATAGTGGCGTAGGTTTGATTTACGACCCTTCAAATAGTTTTTACTAAATTCAATGTTCCAATTTGTAAATTCAAGTACTAAAAACACATTAAAAATTGGTAGCCTTTCCATTTTTTATTTACCTAAATCACCTAATTTACTCACCTAATTATTTCTTAAAAATACTTTACATCCGCATTCGCATTCGTATCCGCGGATGTTCGCTTGTAAATATCCGCATCCGCATTCGCATCTACGGATGTCTAAAATTCCACATTCGCAACATCCCTAGTGCATACATACATACATACATATATAAAAAAATTTTTTTTAGTTAACTAAATAGGTAACGAACAGTGTTGCCACTATTGGTCTTTTCCGACCAAATTTGGTCGCTTCTTTTTCATTTGGTAGTGGTAGACAAACTAAGATTTTGGTCGTATAGTTGAATTACGTTATTAAATTCTTAATTATAAATATATATGTATATATTTCAAACATCATTTTGCATATAAATATTTGCAATTGTACATTTTAAACATTTGCCAATCCTGCCTTTAAAAATAAGAAACATAATTGGTTTGGCCACTGATGGAGCCCATGTGGAGACTTGGGCGGGCTGAAAACATTATTGAGTGCAGAAACCGATTTATTTTATATAAAGTGCACAAGCCACTCACTTCACCTTTGCTCAAGCTACGCTTGTAAAAAATTGCCGAAAACCATTGAGACACTGCCGCAGTCCAAAAAGGATACATGAATTGAAGGAATTTCAGGACTACTGTTCGGTAAACCCCCACAAAATCTTGGGAATATTTTAAAAACGATGGCTTTTACTAGAATGCGTTACGTTAAGAATAGTTGATCAATGGGATAGTTTGAAACTATTTTATTTCCTGCTTTTACGAAGTAAACGGTATGCTACCAGCAGACCTGGCAGAAGGAATGTGTTGCAAAACCAAATCCCATTTTTTATTTCTATCGTATATTTTGCCCGTAATTAACAATCCTAACAAAGAGTTCCAAGCTGAAAGCTCTTGTTTGCCATACATATGTATATGAAACTATCAAAGCAGATTATCTTTTAGTTTTGAGGAATTTTATTAAAAAATATGCGATCAGTAACAATATTAATATTGATTTTAAAAATGAAAATAATCATATTAAAATATCTGAATTTTTGTTGGAACGAAAGCTGAGATGTTTATGAAAATTAATATCAGTTGTTTTGAAATTCTTGAAGTTAAACCCAATATATTAAAGTTTTACATAGAGTTTTTGGACCAAATAAATTTAAGATTTGATTCCAAGTGTAAAGATATAAAACTTTTACAAATAATAACACCAGCTAAGGTAGTTTCTAAAGAAGATTTAGCAATTTTACCTCTTCTGTTAAAGTTTTCCCATCACATAGATTGCGATCCTGATATAATAACCACACAGTGGAATTTACTGAGGCTAAGTGAGCTTGATATTTCTAGCGATCTGGATATTGATATGTTTTGGGAAAAAGTTTATTCTATTAAAAATGGAATGAAAGAAAATAGCTTCATGCATCACGCCAATTTTGTTTTTAATATAATTTCATTACGACATAGCTCTGCGGCTGCAGAACGCAAATTTTCAATGCTTTCTTTGATAAAAACTAAACTAAGAAATAAACTTAAGATTGATAGTATCAATAGCATAAACTTCTAAACAAAAATGGCGCGCATTATGTGTGGTCAGCTACTAAAGATTTGCATGTGTAATTCATTGATTTAAATTTACTTTTAAGAAATTAAACTTATTGGAACATAAAATGTACATATGTATATACTTAACTCAAACAGCCAAGAAATGTTAAATGATCTCATCTCATTTATTTCTTGTTTGTTTTAAAATGTACGAGGTACATACATATATGTATGTATGTAAATGTTTTGTATTCGAAACATTTACGACTCTATTATGTATCAGTGACAAATTCTTGTCAAAGTTTTTATTACGGAAAAATAGATAAAAAAGCTTAAATTTGTCAGTAAAAAATTTTTTGTCACCGATACAGAATTGGGCTATTAATCTTAAATAAATCAATTATTTGCTTTCGGAATGGTTTTGTCATTGAAATTTATTTGGTAGGTTGTAAACGATTTTGGTCGGAAATTGGTAGGGGAAAAAAATGGTTACTGGCAACGCTGGTAACGAATAGACTGAGTTCAGACACGCAAACTTTTGTCGTGGCAATTCGTTACTTGTGGAAAAGGGGCGACGAGGAAAGGGGAAGGACACCGAGTTGATCGTGCTCAGGCAACACGCTTCGTGCTCTCGTTCGTCACAGCTGACAACAACAATTGTGTACATTGGCCCATTTTGTGAATTCCGGGATTTCGGGATCTTAAATTGGTAATCCCGAGATATTTCAGGATATTACTACAATTAATTAAAATATGCTAACAAACTAGTTTTTTAGTCTTGCTTCAGTGCGAATACTAGAAATAAAAATAAATTTGTGTTTTTAAGCAAAGAAATATAAATGTCTTTATTTTGTATCAGTTTAAAAAGCTAATTACGAACTGAATAAACTAAAAACTATGGAAGTGAAATTCATCCATATTGCCGTCGCAGTCATTTTTACAAAAAGTAAAAAATAAGAGATCATCTTTACACTTACATATAGTATTCATACATATACACAGATGTGTGGTAACATTAGTATGCCACAAGATATATGTATATACGTACTAATGTGTATACAAAAGTCGGACGGATTTAGTAAAAAAAATGATGTCATGTCTTCGATTCGCTTCAAATTTTTTTATGCGTTCTATACATGAAATTAGCTAACACGTATTCAAGGATTTTTTTTTATTTTTTCCTTGGGAGATATGATCTGTCAAAGTTCGAATTTTTCGTGATTCCGACCATTCATGTACTTCTTCAAATCGTTATATCTCGGGCTCTACTCATCGTAGAGACTTCATCTTAACGTCGTTTTGAAGATAAAGAAACGGGCTTTCTATACGATGATTGTCCTAAAGTTAACTTAGCTATTAACAGTTGAACTTTTTTAAGTTGATTTGCATAGTGAAGACAAGTAAATTTGAGATTTAAATTTACACCATCGTAATCTTTGTTTCATTCTCTATAAAAAAATGATCAAACAAATTTTAGTTTTTCAATAACTATTTTTAAAATATTTTTTTTTTTTGACGAGGTGTTTTATTTTGTGACAGTCAATAATGAAGTCTCTACAATGAACACAACCCGAGATATAACAATTTGAAGAAGTACATGATTGTTTAGTCGGGAAAAAATGCAATATTTGACAGATCATATATCCGAAGAAAAAAGGAAAAATGTGAAGCCAATCGAAATTCGAGATCCCGAATCCCGGTACTAGATGCCTTAGTGTGAATGCGACGGGCAACCACGGTTGTCACTTGTTAAAAAAATAACCAACCAAAATCTGGAAAAAACAACCTAATGGCGAAAAAACAACCAAATTAGTTTTTCACGTATAAGCAAAACTTATTACAAAAAAAAAACGAGTGCTTTCAATCACATACTTACTTTTCTTATGTATTTTGTATGCGCATGTTACATTAAAAATAGGAATTTAAAAAATGTATTTACTAATTTTTGGCATTCAGTATACAAAGTAAAGTAAAAATTGGTAATTTTTAATTGAAAAGGAAAAAAACAATAAAATCAGAGAAAAAAACTACCAAACAAGCAAATTCGTAAAAATAAAAGAAAAACAACCAAGTTTGGGTAGAAACAACCAACAGTAGAATGTCATCCAAGACGGAATGGTGTAACCTTACGATATCAACAAAACGAAATGAGGGAAATTATCTCCTATTTTCTTTCGTTTTGACATCCTGAAGTACCAAAAACGCAATAACAAAATACACGGGATTTTTGCTTACATACATATATGCGCTTGCTACCACCTTATATGGATGCGGCATGATGTGAATTTCTTTAATTCATCGAATGTCAATAAAATTGTTTCCATTGAAGATACAACCTACCATGTCTCACCTTTGAGTGTGGCATCACTGTTTTTTTGATGATTTTAACACCATTGTTAACGATTTGTTACGAACGTAGGAACCGCCCCCACTACCGTCCACTTCATTTTTGCTGCGTTTTTCTGGTTTGCTGTCATTTAAATTATAGATGCTAATGCCATGAACCAATTATGCGGATCTGACTGGTTGAGAAGCAGCCATTTGCAATTTCATTTGAGAAAAGAGTACGTGACGTTCGACATTTTAAAGTTTGCTGTTCCTGTTTATTTGTGTACATGGCTTTGTTTATGTATTTTGTGGGCGGTTTATATCAATATCGAAAGTGATTTGTGAGCGATTTTCAATACATTTGTTATTGAAATATAATTAAAATGAAGTGCGCGATAATCGGTTGCCAAAATAGGTACGAAAATAAATCGGTTGGCACAAACATGCGCCCATGCAAAAGCATTTCTATTCTATAATCTCTCGATATGATTCTCGATATGATAAGCCTTCTCCGGCAATCGTGGCTTTACTAAATTACTTTAACTGACTTCGAACTGAATAACCATTTGGGCTCACATTTTATATTTGCTTTTGGATTTGTTGAAACAAAGCAATTGAAGACCACGGGAAATAGAACAACTTTTACCCCTCTTATTAACGAAATAAAATATCTGGAAGACAAGGGTTTACAGATTAAAATCGACGATGACAGTTTCAAAGTATATTTTGTATTAGGCTTAGTAGTATGGGATAACCTTGGTTTGAATACAATCTTGCGGTTTTCTAAATAGTGTAACAGTTCCTTGTTTCGCAAATTTTGTAGATTAGACAAAGTTTCAACTAAATCCATTTTTAAAGAAATCGCAAAATTTAATGTTACCGATAACTATGCATTAGGACTTAATGCACGATCTCTTTCAAGGTGTATGTTTATATGACATATGTAATATTAGCCGTCATCGATTCGCCACTTCGCTGCTTGCCATGTGTGAGTTCCGGTCGCTTAACGAAAAAATTTGCATGTGAAAGTTAGCTAGCAAAGATGGACAATAGCGAGTTTGGGTTTACCTCATTGAGTTCGTTCGTTTCGCCACTCGCTAACTGTTGGCGAATCGATGACGGCTATTATACTTTCTTTACTTAATTCTAATTACTTTACCCTTGAGTAATTGAACTCGAGAAAAACTTTATTTCCATATGGGGAGACCGAAATAGCTAATATAGAACGAAAAATGACACTGAAGATGGTACAACGCCGAAACCGGTTTTTCTGCAAACCAAGCTTGACAAGGGAGGACGGAAACTCGTTCCAAAATAAATTCAAATACATCTCCTTCACTGAAGCTAAATAAACTTAAATGTATGGCAAAAATTGTAAAAATGCCCAGCATTGTCTAGCCGTCATTAATTAGGCAATGACATTTCTCACAAAAACGAATAAAATTAGGGGGTAGGGTCTTGAAATTTCAAAAAAAAAAAATATTTTCGATGGGCACCCTAATGTACATACAAATATTTATTTTTAATAACATTAGCTGGTTTCAATTAAATAATTAAAGCAAATACTACCATGTATGAACACCTTTTTGCGGAACTTCGCTACATTTTGAAGTTGATTGAAGTCTTCCCCTGTCAACTTGACTTACAAGACCTTTAATAATTGAATAATGATACTTACATACATATAATTAAAGTTTATATAAGTTTTGCACGCCTTAAAAGAATATAACATCTGAACAGAATACAAAGTAAATAGAAAATCATATAGGCCCCTATTGCGAGTGTCAACTGGCAGTAGAATAGAAATTTATGGATCGAGTCGATTATCTTTTATCTTGCTATTGTGTAACTTGATCGATAAAAATTTGTACTATTGTGAATGGTTGACTGAATTGTAAACAGCTGTTTGTTTGTTTACATTTGTTTCTTTAGTGTTTCATTTACATAACTTTTAAAAAATTGCTTTTAATATAAAATTTAAAAAATGGAGACAGTTGAAATTTGGTTTAGTGATGATGTGGAAACTAATTAGTATAGTTGGCTAAAACAAGGAGGAAATTGCGAGATTCGTCGAATCCCTTGGAGTTGGAAGATGAAGTGTATGTACATATGTGAATTTTATGAATAGTAGTTGCGTTACAGATGTTTCACGGTTTGTAAGTTTTACAGGATTTGCAGGAAAAGCTTTTTTCGTCATTAAAAAACTTTATGGAAAGTGGCCACCTGGAACAGCATCCTGTAAAAACCTGCAAATCGTGAAGTATCTGGAACGCAACTAGTTTAAGAAATACGGTACGGTGTAGTTATTTGTACAATGATGTTGAGTATTTGTGTCCAAACGCGTGAGCCGATTTTAAAACTTTAACTACACGTGTAGTGAAAGAATTAAACTTTAAATTACAATAAAGATTTCAAATTTCCGAGCACTAGTTAATTAATAATTATGCAGTTTTTTCTTTCCGCAAATTCCTTTGCCTATGTCCTCATTCTCCTGCATCAGGTCGACCAATCGCACAAGTTGCCTTTTGTTGCTTACAATAGTTGATCTGTAATTCAGACACATACATACATATGTATGTATATTCTAAAATTTTTTAAAACTTCCAGCTCAATTGACTTACTTTTTATCCATTACAGTACCACTTTCTTGTGTAAATTTTATAAACGCAAACTCCAACGACTTAAAAGCAGCAATAGAAGGATGAGCGATTAAAAAGTATTCACAGTCGTTAATTTTTTGAAAACTAGGGGGAGGGGCGAGCTCGAGCACCCCCCTGCCCCTACCTGGCTACGCCCATGGATGTGCAGCTAAGCAAAATATACTGTAGTCGTTTATCTACTGCCAGTCGACATTCGCAATACGGGTGAAAATTCTGTTCAATTCACTTTTTTATTGCATGTTTTATAATTTTTGAATTTGAAAATTTGTTCCATTTTTCTTTTAACTTTTATATCTTTCGCCGGGCCGCTGACATTCAGCCGGGCCCGGGTCAATTGACCCCACTGACCCCCTCTATCGACGAACCTGTGTATGTAGGTATGTATTGTGCATTTAGTAAAAGTAGCAGTCAGTTGTACAATTTTTGTGTCTAACCAAAGAGTACTGAAATGTACTGATTTTTTGCTCTCAAAAAGCCGAAGGTACTGAATTTTGAGAAAAAAATCTGGCAACCCTACACTTGGCATTTCCAATTGGCGTCAGTTGACATAGAAGAGAAACGACTGGAGTGCTTTGTTGTACTCGGCCAAAATCGCTTAGGTGGTTACAGCGCCAGACAAGAAGAAAAATAGTTTTCTAAGACAGTCGGGTCTATGTAATCGGAACAACCCTGATATATGTATGTACATATACCTGGGCTGCCACAAGTAGAAGAACAGGTAGATTAATTTATATACATTTTACTGTTTTCCTAGTATCACGACATACATACTCACCACGAACTAAATTTTTGTTTTACATTATTGAAAGATATTTGTGCAACAATGCATTCAATAAATTGTTCGTTTATATTAAAAGTTTTTCTCATTCTTTATTAACGTATAACAATAATCATTTTTTAACATTATAGGTAAGCACGATTTAAGAATAAAAAAGATTTGTACAAATTCTTGAAAAGATAAGCAATAAACCCGACGATTTGTATATCACTATGCTTAACAGTTTTCTAACTACACTTGTGTGTTGTAAATTTTAAGTTCCATGTAAATTGGGATGATGCCCTATGTTGTTGTAAACTGCTTTTGCGACCTCTTCCTGCAAAGTTGATGGCGGATCGGAAAGAATGTCTGTCTTCATTGACAAGTATTTCAACTTATTTGATACCGCTAAAATAAAAATAAAAGTAAGTAAAAAATATCTTTGAAATACATTTTAATATCGAGACACACCTGGTCGTAGGTCAATTAAGGAACAATGCTGGTCAACCCATAAAAACGCCGTACGTCGTAATTCTTCCAAACTGGCACTAGACACAGACGAAGTATATGAGGTCAGCAGGGGTTCCAAAATAAGTCCCAACTGTTAAAAGGAAATAATGAATCTATATGCAATACATCGACGTACATACTCCATATGTAAATAGGTATACGGGGATATATCGTCGCCCGGATAAAAGATTGTCGCATGTTAATTTCGGAAGTTTTTGGGAAATCGCGATTGAAGTTTGGAATGCAATTTTTCAAAACTGAGACGATAGACTTTCTCCAAAGTCTCGGAAAATGTTACTAGTTCACGAAATTCTTAAATTATTTTATTTTTATTGTTTATTGTTAGAGCCAGTTTTTCAGTGCGAGTTTAACTCTGTTTGCCATTGAAACTAAGTTGAAATTTAGTGTGCAGTTTGGCTGGGTTAAACCGAGTCACCAAACCGAGCTGCTGCCAAAATTTAGATGAAAGAGGAGGAAAAACATTAAAATTGTTTGCGAAATACACGAACACAGACTCATTATAGCTGATTAATTAACAAACACGATATAAACCCAAATTTCATAATTTGGGCAAACGTTATGAAATTTAGCAAAATTTTACCAAAATTTTTAACTTCTTGATCAGCAACTCTAAACAAAATATTGGAATTCAGTTTTGTAGCCCATCAAATTTTAGTATAACAAAGTACAAATTTTAAGTATCTAGGACTTACCGGTGATTTTTGGCAATTTTTCTTGTTGTAGGTGCTCTGCATTTTTTTCATATAAAAAAAATTTCGAACATAAATTGCCAAAAATCAACGGAAAGTCATAGCATCTATAGCCCAAGCTCTTTCATTTGACACCTCATTTTCGAAAAGCGAACGAACGGTGCAGATCTGATGACTTGAAAAAAATGCCTTTGGGTATTATACATATTGGTTTTTTTTTTGGGTTTTCTTATTTATTTTTCGATCTGTAACTTTTTAATGAACAAATAAAAAAGTAAAAAAATGGTGCACGAGGATCATGGTTCAATAGTATATTGTATAATAGAGCACACACATAATTGGCAAATTTTCCAACTGCAGACGATATGCTAATAAAAATTATGAATTTTTACTTAGGTGCACGCATCGTAACGTTTTAAATAAGTTTTTGTTTAACTATCTTCTAATGAGAGCACATAGGCCTGCCCCGTTTACATTGATTCCTTTTATGCTCCAGAACACTTTACAAGTTGTCCGATAACAGTTTTAGGTACGCACCAACCACAGTATACTATAAAAGCCACGGGTATTAGAATTTCAAAAAAGGAGTCACGCCACTTTGACTATTGATAACTTCTTTTCTATTGCAACCAATACTTCTAACGGGTTGCATTCGATTCTGCTCTCCAAATACTACCAGTTCATTATAAATTCAAAAATGAGCAATCAACGCACCAAATTTTGCAACGTAAAAATACAAAAATAATAGGAGTCACATTTTTATTTGTGAAAATTTGCCAGTTTTATTTTTGAATTGTATGCATATTTGGCCGCTGTGGTGTAGTGGTAAGCAGTGCGCGCTTTCACTCATCAGCACCTGGGTTCAAACCCTGGTCAAAGCAACATCGAATAAATATAGAAAATAGGTTTTTTATTAACAGCGGTCGTCCCTCGACAGGCAATGGCAAACCTCTGAGTGTATTTCTGCCATGAAAAACAGATTCTCATGAAAATACAATCGCCGTTCGGAGTCGGCGTAAAACGGTAGGTCCCTCCGCTTTGTGTGACAACATCAAGGCGCACGCCACAAGTCGGAGGAGAAGCTCGGCCAAACACTAACATATGTGTAAGCGCCAATCTATTATTATTATTATGCATATTTGGCTTGAAAATATGTGCGATGGTTCTTTTTTTGGATTTACATAATCGACCTAACATATGTAACCTGATTTTGTTAATAAAGGGGGGAATGTGTCCGAATAAAAACTGTCGAGTCATGCGAAAATTGGAACTAATTGAGAATTTCCCATTTATATGTACATATGTGGGGCACCCTACTGTTAGTAAAGTGATTTTTATCCTTAAGCAACTGCAAATAACTGTAAACTCAACACTAAATTTAAACATCAGCATTTTCTTCAAAAATATACGGTTTAGAAGATATTTAACACCTAAAGGGTAAAATTGTGGTAAACTGTCTCTAGAATGGCACTTTAAAGCAAGAGTCGAGTTTCCCCAGATTATTTCAAAATATCTAAACCTCAACAGTAAGAAATGGACACATTGAATAGATTTCTTTAATAATAACTGAAAAACAAATTACAGTATATTCCGTTTAGTCTCCTATTTACTTAGGTGCATTTTCTGCTTACGTGCACAATTTTGCCAAAATACTGCTTCATGAAATGGATTTTGTACGAAATTTTCACTTTTGGCTGCATTTCCGCTTCCCAACGCTTTTCCATTTAACAGTCCTGTTTTTGAGTAAGTTTTCTTCGATTTGTATGAAAAATACTTCGCTTACCAGCACTAAAAATTTTTCAAATTTTATTTTTGCTAGCATGTTGCTCTCTCTTAGCGATGAAGACCCATAAGAATATAATAATACCCCTGTAGCGACTAGTCTTAAAGAGGCCTTATTCGCATTAAATACTTTAAAGCAATTTCATGAAAAACAGTATTGAAACAATTTACAAAATCTAAAACAAAACAAATCATAGTTTTATTTGTAAAAGTCATCAATAAAAATCAATCAGTGATTTTTACTTACAAAGTTATGAATAAAAATTAAAACCTACCGAGATTTAACAAACAATAAACTGAAAACAAACAAAGAATCCAAAATACTTACACTGACGGAACAAAGTATTGGCACAGCAAATTTTTCTCAATATATGCAACAATTTTTATTCTAATATTTTTCCGCCAATTTTCCATACAAATATGGTTCACTCAACAACAAAAAACCTGAAAATATAATTCCTAAACTTTGTGGAAAACTCGCGAAAATTCAGCAAATTTTCATCACATTTTTCAACTTTTTAATCACTTTATTATAATAGAATTGATTGGGCTACAAACCTGCATACTCAAAAAAAATTCTAAAAAATCTGATTAAAAAGTTGAAAATTTTTATGAACATTTGCTGAATTTTCGCGAGTTTTGCACAAAGTTTAGAAATTATATTCTTATGTTTTTTGTTGTAGAATGAACCATATTTTTATACGAAATTAGCGGAAAAATCTTAGAGGGAAAATTGTTGCATATATTGTGAAAAATTTGCGGTGCCAATACTTTGTTCCGGCAGTGTAAATCGTAATATTTACTCACTGAACCTGACCAGAAAGGTGCTGCACCATTAAATGTTAAATATCTTCGAAATCGTACATTTTCAAAGAAAATGTATTATAATTTACTTTAAAATCAATAAAATTGCCTTTCATCTGCTGGTAATGTTATAACTTTAGATAGAATCAGTCGCACAGTGGTTCGGATCGCAAATCTAGCTGGACGAAACTATTTAAACAAATACTCGTTGATGGATCTTTACACCACTTCTTACCTAGGGGAATTTGGGTCGCTGATTACGAATCTGAAGTCACTTATCAAAAATTCAAAATGGCGTATCCAATATGGCGGACGAAAATTAAAAAAAAATCGGTAGATTTCTATGAATCTGGGTATCTGGGGGTTTTCTGGGTCGCTGATTACATATCTAAAGTCATTTACCAAAAATTCAAAATGGCGGATCCAATATGGCGGACGATAATTAACAAAAAATCGGTAGATTTCTATAAAACTGGGTATCTGGGGGGTTTCTGGGTCGCTGATTACATATCTAAAGTCATTTACCAAAAATTCAAAATGGCGGATCCAATATGGCGGACGAAAATTAAAAAAAAAATCGGTAGATTTCTATGAAACTGGGTATCTGGGGGTTTTCAGGGTCGCTGATTACATATCTAAAGTCATTTACCAAAAATTAAAACTGGCGGATCCAATATGGCGGACGAAAATTAAAAAAACTCGGTAGATTTCTATGTAACTGGGTATCTGGGGGTTTTCTGGGTTGCTGATTATTTACTTTATTTACTTCGGAACGACCATTCGCATCAGATATTTCTTTCAATTTGCTAATCACATAATCATGGACATCTTGTTGTCTTTTAGTTAGAAGTTTCAGCAACACTTCTCCAAATGTCAAACAACTCACTCCTTAAGATTTTATTTACCATTACCAAAATTTAAGATCACAGCAAGAAATACAAATAAATTTCAGAAAAAAATTTATAACAGCGTTTAAAGATTTGCATGCCTGTTGTATAATCTTTTAATTTCAGAAAGCAGAAAATTCGCGAGTTACTATTTTTTTTTTAACTCTTACATAACCAAAGTTTTTACAGCTCCAAGTATTTTTCTGTTTTAACACACAACCCCTACCCCCGCCTCCCCCGTGGATCCTCCACTGATCTTATATTTATATTCTGATACATTCATGTTAATAATTACTTTTGAATTTTGAGATTTGACATACCGTCACTAAAATGTAAATATCTAAGCCAATTGGTTAGACTTGGTTATCGAACTTACCCACTGCATTTGCGAAGGTGTAAAGAATAATATGCAAGTGGTTTTATAACGGCCTTCGGCGGCCTTTACTTTTCCTACTCTTTAATTTATTTTTTTAATTAATCAAAACGACGATTTTTCAGAATAAATTTGCTTATACCAATGTGGACATCTATAGCGGAATAAGTGTAATTTTTAGTTTATAAAGTCAATTTGCAATTATGCAAATATTTGTGAGTGCAATTAGCAATCTTTTAAGTTAAATTTCAGCTTTAAAATAGAGTTCTCAAAAAGCCGGCGTTGACTTACCTTTTCCTGTTTGTTTTCATATGTTATGTTAGTGCTTTAATAAATGCAATTTCTATTTGAATGTATTGTCAGGAATCTATTCCAAGTACCATTAAGTATTTTAAAAACAAAAAAAAATTTGACTTTCGTCCAGCTAGATCTGCTATCCGAACCACTGTGAGTCGTAAGCTAAAACAGAAAAATATTGTATTTTCTCGAAAAAATTTCGTTTTTTCACACTTCAGGGCACTTTCGATACTTGAAGGCATGTTCCGATTGGGCCCAAACTTTCACAATTGTATTTTTTCACTACATAGCACATTTATAGGTGCCATAGACGATGCGTCTGACTCGCGAATCATCTGTGTACGTGTTGACTCGCCTTTCGACTACACACAGTTGAGTCATATCGGTGTAACTAACACATATTTATTTTCACTAACACTTCCAAACCGACTCGCGAGTCAGACGCATCGTGTATGCCGCCTATTATAGACGGGAGCACCTGTAAAAATCGAAAGTCGATTTTTTGAAACCACTCTAATATATGAATACTGTTCGTATGAATACGGAGTGTGTAAGCTCACACTAAAGTTATGATTGTGAATATACTACTGTTGTCCGTTCAAATGTTATTTTCGGAGTGAATGCTTGAATAGTTTCGGCGTGATATGCTGGTATTATATAAAAAAAAAAAATAATTTTATTTACATATGTATATTGAATTTAAAATTTTCCAGACGAAAAAAATTAATTTTGGTTGGGTTGTATGTCCTCTCCCTATATTTAAGAAATCATCGCAATCCAATTACTATTTCCAGAGAAAATTAATATAAATACCGTACCATTGTAAAAACATTCAAATGCTCATAAAAGTCTAAAGCTGAAAAATTTTCAATGAAATTTACGCAGTGTATTGCAGGTGAGTAGAACTTCTTTTGAGTGGAAAATCACCTGGAAACTCGAACGTCGGTAAATTTGTGACCCACTTGAGATGGCCCTTACCCACGTAAAATGAAAATTAACACATGAAGCACCTAACAAATTCTCTAAACTCTCTAATCTTTCATAACTCTAAAAGCGATCGTATCAAAAGTGAAAATAAATAGGTAAAGTTTTTTATCTGCTTAAAGAAAAAACAGTGTTGCCCTGAGTCAAACTTTCTGAAACGGGCCACTAAAAATTAAGTAGTAGAATTTCAAATATATTTTGGCAGATATTCAAAGGTCTATATGTGAAAATTACTGCCTTAAAATATTTTTTTTTGAAAATTTCAATTTTTCAAAAATTTATTAATTAATGAATTTTTGACCTTCATTTCATAAATTGTTTATATTAATTGCTATATTTCCGTAAATAGTCAGTGAAAAATAACCAAATTTTAATGGTGTATTCAGAAAAAGTAGCAGAATCGAAAAAAATATTCATATCGAAAAAATTTTATTTTTTAACCCATTTATTCCCATCAACCTTAAAAACTGAAAACTTGTTTTTATTTGCTTTTTATTTTATTAACAGGAAGACAAATAACATAAAATTTACGAACTCAATCACTCAAAAAATTTAGAAGTAGGTTTTAGGAGCCGTACCCAAGCGAGTACAATGGGAAGAAGTGTGTTCATTTTCTAGTAGGTGTATTTTTAAAACACGACATGTTGGTGGCACTATATACATACATCTGCAAGAGTTTTGGATCCTTTTGGTAAAATGTGGTCCTGTATAAGCAACAATTGCTGTGAACGCACGTTTCGAAGCCATTTTATCTACGGTATAGTATAGATAATTGGCTATTATCTGCTACATGGATAAAGTTTTTGATGACATAAAATCTGTTTTTGGCAACAATTGGTGTCCTTGTGTCTTCGTCCATTTCCACCGCTATAAAACAATATTCCTATAAATGTATATAACTTCTCCTCAAATATAAAATTATGTTCATTGTGTGGCTGGGCATATGACCGTGTTTGATATATTATAAGTTGCACAACATCTCTGTCGAAAATGGTGTCAAAAACTTCCACCGGGGATTTATGCGCCAAATTTATTTTTTTGCTCGAACATTGGCTTTATAATTACTAATAACAGTGATGTTCATATTGGGCGCATCTTTTGACTAGCAAGGGATCGCTTAAGCTTCATTTCTTAATTTCTGATAACAGTATGCCATCTTCACATGTCGTAATCGTCATCGCTTCAGAAAAGTTCGATATTGCCAGGGACATATTTTGGCATCGTTTCTTCCTCAACCGTGTTGTTGAGCGGTATTATAGCAAAATTGTTTTTCCGTATTCATGCGAGTACAATGGTAATAAATGGGTTAATATTATTAAATAATAATAAATTTCCCAATAAACAATTGAAAATTTAACTGACTTCTCCTTGTGTTAAACAAAAAAAAAATTACGATCTTCTGTAAAATATATACTGACAATTCGTGCAAAAATATTTTAGTGCACTCTATCCCTTAAAAAAGTACGAATGTTTAAACATTATCGTGGATACGCGAAACCACTACCGACGTTGGAACGCAGCGGCGATAAACCTGGACCCGTTCGTCGTTGCATGCTTACGTTATAAAAAGCATATAGGTATGTTATTATTACATATGTTAATAATTCTTACGATTAATTCTTTATATTAATAATTATTGAAATCTCAGTGCCTAAATTTATTTTCGAAATCATGAGGCTCCTAAATTCTGAGAATCTTGAGTACAGACTAGAGGAATGCATAAATGATTTGAAATGCTGTTTATAAAATAATAGTTGATACTAGTATCACGGCGTACTAACACAAAATGACTAACATGGAACACACTGCTGCCGTTCACTTCACACCCAACTGTTTTACTGCACTCGCTGTACTGCCCCGTTACTTTGCTCTCTTTAGTGTACATCAGAATTTGCAGTAAGCAAACAAATACTGTCATTGCAGGAGTTATAGTTAGCAGCGACTCTACAGTGTTTGTTTTGATGGCGGGCAAGCATTGATTTCACTTTTTTTTACTGCCAAGTGAATTTGATTCAGTACTGCAATTCTGATATTGTACACCTCTAGTACAGTGTCACTGCCCACGGAAAAGGAGTGATGGCATTGGTGCATACTGCACTAGTCTACAGGACAAAACTTTTCTTTCGACCCAAAATTGTTCGACTGATTTTGATTTTTGTACTTTAGCTGAATATAAAAAACATGAGAAGGTGTTGGCGAAACGTTTTCCTATTGCCAAAACCACCAAGCGACAAAACTATTCTTTCGACCCAAAATTGTTCGACTGATTTTGATTTTTGTACTTAAGCTGAATATAAACAAGTAAGAAAGTCTAAGTTCGGGCGGAGCCGAACATTAAACACCCGGCGCAAGTATTAAATATATGTTTTCCACCTTTCCGAAAGCTACCGCTACATGATAAGCCGGGGTGTATACATTTTAAGTAAATTAGCGTCCTTAAATTTCAAAATATTGAAATTTCAAGCATATCTGAAATTTACCGTTATATGAAAAGCGGCCTAAATTTTAGTCCGATTTCAACAATTTTCAACGGTTTGCTTTTATGTGGCAAGCACAATAACCATACCGAGCTTGGTACAAATTGCTAGAACGGTTAGCGAGATACATATATGTGATCACAAGTGGGCGGTGCTACGCCCATTTTCCAAAATTTTGTCATAAACGTATTTCTTGGTAAAGAATTGTTGCAATCATCAATTTTGAATAAATTAGCTTCAATATTTACTGATTTATCGAACATTTTGTATTTCTCGAAATTACCGTTATATGGGATGTGGGCGTGGTTATTGTCCGATTTTAGAAATTTTCGGCCAATTGGTATGCTGTACCAGGACCAACAACTGTGCCAAGTTTGGAAGAAATTGGTGTAGCGGTTACCAAGATATACGCATGTAACCATAAGTGGGCGTGGCTACGCCCATTTGCCAAAATTTTGTAATATTCTTATTTTTCGTCTAAAACTCATTGCAAATATCAATTTTGAGTGAATTATCTTCAGTAGTTACTAAAATATCGCAGTTTTCGTTTTTCTGAAAATTACCGTTATATGGGAGGTAGGCGTGGTTATTGTCCGATTTTTAAAATTTTCGGCCATTTGGTATGCTGTGCGAAGGCCAACAACTGTGCCAAGTTTGGAAGAAATTGGTGCAGCGGTTACCAAGATATATACATGTAACCATAAGTGGGCGTGGCTACGCCCATTTTCCAAAAATTTATAATATTCATGTTTTCCGTCTGAAACTCATTGTAAGTATCAATTTTGAGTGAATTATCTTCAGTAGTTACTAAAATATCGCAGTTTTCGTATTTCTTAAAATTACCGTTATATGGGAGGTAGGCGTGGTTATTATCCGATTTCGCCCATTTTCAATACCATCCGTCCCACGCCCAAAAGAAGTTCACGTACCAAGTTTCGTTAAGATATCTCAATTTTTACTCGAGTTATCGTGTGCACAGACGGACGGACGGACGGACGGACGGACGGACAGACAGTCACCGCTTAATCGATTTCTCTTTTCATTCTGATCATTTATGTATACATTTGTCTATATCTATCTCGATTCGTTTTGCCTGTTACAAACAACCGTTATGTGAACAAAGTTATAATACCCTTGTGCACAAGTGCGCTCGGGTATAAAAACATGAGAAGGTGTTCGCGAAACGTTTTCGTAGTGCCAAAACCATCAAGCGAACACGCCAGTTTCATTGCTACAAACCCTCTGCTTCAAATTGTTTAGAATGTAAGATTTTTTCAAGCCACTCAGAATATGTAATTGTAAAAATATAAAAAAATCAACGTTATAATTAAATAACAAAATTAGGAAACGTACTTAATTGAAAAATGTTCCATTCATAAAGTACCAATCATTCATAAGATACTTATGTTGATAAAAAGATAAGCATGCAACGACGAACGGGCCTAGGTTTATCGGCGCTGCGTTCCAACGTCGGTAGGGGTTTCGCTTATCCACGGTAATGTTTAAACATTCGTACTTTTTTATGGGATAGAGAGCACTAAAATATTTTTGCACGAATGGTTAGTGTATACTTTATAGAATAAGATCGTAATTTTTTTTTGTTTAACATAAGGAGAAGTCTGTTAAATTGTCAATTGTTTATTGGGAAATTAATTATTATTTAATACTATTAAAAAATTAAATTTTTCCAGTATGAATACTTTTTTCGATTCTGCTACTTTTTCTGAATACACCATTAAAATTTGGTTTATTTTCATTGAATATTTACGGAAATATAGCAATTAATATATAAAATTGATGAAAAGAAGGTCAAAACTTCATTTAAGAATAAATCTATGAATAAATTTTTGAAAAATTGAAATTTTCAAAAAAATTTTAAGACATTAATTTTCACATATAGACCTTGAATATCTGCTAAAACATATTTGAAATTCTAATACTTAATTTTTAGTGGCCCGTTTCAGAAAGTTTGACTCCCTACAAAACAACTTAACTATGAAGCGAGTAGGGATGACAGCGATTAATCATCTGTTTAAATTAATCGATTATTTTGGTCCAATTTACGATTTGATTACATCGTAGTTTTGTGTTTCATTAATCGATTAATTGCAGAATAATCATAAAAATATTTTCAATAAATATGAATTCTGTAACTTTCTAAAATTTCAAACTGCCGCAAGAATTGCTCAAGTTAGGAGCATACAATGGTGCACATAAATAGTTGTGCATGTAAGCCCGTTTTGAGTCTACAAAACGAATGGTGTTTTCGTTTTTACCAAAAAATTTCGCCTTTTGGTTTCCTCTTTCTCTTTTCGGGTTCGATTCTAAAATAAAGGCAAACGGTGCTAAAATGTTGTGTTCGTTTCTAAAAATGACACACTCAAAAAATATGTACACATTCTCTGCCCCTTGAAGCTTCGCCAGGGGAGAAGGTTGCCCGGAAAATGAGATGGTTGCTTATAACGACAATATGTATTATGAAGCAGGGTTGTTGCGAATATTCGCATTCGCATTCGCAACCGCGGAGCTTCCGCATTAATTTCAACATTCGCATTCGCTTTCGCATTCGCAATAATTAATGCGGAGCTTTTGCGAATGCGAATGTTATGCAAGTGCACTGATAAAACGTATATATTGCCTGTGTTCGTGGGAGTATTTGTGTAACAAAACTGGTCAAATGTCATATTTATCAACTTTGATAAAAATGTCTTTAAACATATTATTTCTTAAGCTATATAACCGAGCTATCAGTGGGCAGTCATACAAGTTCCAACTTCTACTTGACCTTTGACGTACGTCAAAGAGAACACAGTCTTTTTAACAATGTTTTTTTCTGTGCTTTGAACACCTGCATTGCTTTCTTTCTTTATCATGATTTTTTTGGACCAATCTTAAAAAAACGAATAGACACAAATGAAGAAAGTGTGCATTGTAATTCTTAACCAAATTTTCTTGATTTGCTTTTGATGTTACATATATTCGTTTCAATAATTTCAAATGGGCCTCTTTTAGGAATTTGTTATTAGCGAAAATTTTAAAAACAATAATTTTGTTTACTTGGCGGACAATATTTTTTCATAGGGATATACATTGGATACTTGGGTAAAAACTTCTGTGGTCAAACTGTCCCTTCTTTGCTATTTAAAGTCAAAGAGTAAGCTCTTTCAATAGGGATTTCCATCAGAAATGATAAACGTCTGGCTATAAACAGAATCGATGTTCAGATAATTAAAAAAACTATAGGTCTGACCTTTAATAAGATAAGAATTACGTAACTATATGAGATTCAAATGCTTATAAAAACAGTGTGCTTTTTTTAAATAACAATATTTGAATACAGAATTTTGTTAAAAATTTTCATTCCTGGAAAATAATAATTTATTTTTCATATCCACCTATTTAGTTGGCTATAAGCACAAATTTTTCAAACCAGTCGCAGAAGAAAGTTTTAAAAATTAATTACAGAAATTAAATCGAAAAACTTTTATGAAGTTACAGATTCTTCAAATTCGAAACAGCCAAAGTAATGAGAATGAAGAATTCTTTATAAAAGCTTTAGAAAAACCTGACACATCTGGTTTGGCCTCGCCATTATGCTAGATTCTAATTGTTTCTTAAAAATACTTGACACCCGCATTCGCATTCGCATCCGCGGATGTCTAAAATGGCACATTCGCAACATCCCTATTATGAAGTACGTGAGCTGGATAAGGACAAGAGGCAAAAATATGCACTTTTACAGGGTTGAGTGTAACATCAAACAAATTTTGCACCGTGGAAGTGCAAAGTGCGTGGAAGCAACACTCGGCGAACCAGTTCGTCAAATACTAGTAGTTGGTTATAAATAAGCCGTATGTAGGCAAGTTGGTCAATCTTGAGGAAATGAAAACTGTTTACCCAAAACTTTACGGACTTTCGAAAAAATACTGTCATCTATTTGGTACCTCGGTGCCTGCTGAGCGCCTTTTTTCGAAAGCCGTTGCTACAGACACCAAGAAACGCAACCGCTTAGCAACAAAACGCTAATCAAAACATTTGTTTTTGCAAAAATGGTTAAATAATAATCAGCGCTAAATACTCGTTTTATTTTATTTAAGGCTAATTGACAAGAGAATTAGAATTTTTTATGGAAAAATGTTTTTGTGAATACTCACTGTAAAAAATGTCTTTAAAATTCGGTTAAACGATTATTTCTCAATAATTGCAATTGATTTTTTTGGCTTGTGATTAATCATATGATTAATTAATCGATTATGTTATTTTTTTTGCCATCCCTACGCGCGAGCTATTTAAGCGAAAAACTAAAAAATAATAAAGAAGAGACAAAGTTAACTACACATCAGTGTCTCTTCAGTTATTATAGTTCTTTTGTTATGAATTTCTCTTTTTTCTTGTACAAGACGTCAAAATTATTATCTTCATACGTCGAATCACTGTCCGATTTACCGTCGTCAAAATAATCAAGCAGTGATTGAGACAATTGAAGAAGTATGCATGTATTAGTGAAAAAGTGTGCATGTATTGCTATTGTCATGACAGTATTGTCCGGTGTAAACCCTCCCAGCAAAAAATTATATAAGCAGTTTCAGCTTTTCGTTTTCGGTTATGGTTGTTTCCGACAGGCTGGGTTTGGAACTAATTTCCGTCATCCCTTGCCAAATTTGGTTTGGAGACAAAACCGGTTTCGGCGTTGTGCCATCTTCAGTGTCATTTTTCGTTCTGGATAACTTTTGTTAGGTACGTCTTCTTAGTTTTTCCTTGTTTATCTAGCGGGTCTTCCTCGCTGGTTTTCTCTTTCAATATTATTCCCACAGTGTTCCTTGTTTTAAATGATGCCTGGATATCGTACTTATGAAAGAATTAGCAAGTTTATACGATGTCTTTCCCGTGTAAGTTAGAACTGCCCAAGTTTTTTTTTATTATTTTCCTCTTTGCTTGTCTTTTTCGATTTTGTGTCCTTTCTTAATTTTTCAACCAGGCTTCTCTTATATCCGTTATTTTCCGCAATGGCATATATTGTATCCAGTTCATTCTTGTAGTCTTTTTCTGTTAGAGGGGTCCTTTCAAGCCTCGTTATTAGTTGTCTTAGTGCTGCATGTTTGTGTTGCTGTGGATGGTTCGAGCTGTTGTGTATTATTCAAGGTTGGCAATGTTTAAAACACTTGTTTTGTAAAAGTGCTTAAAACCTTGTTTAAAAAATGTTAAAAAAGAAAAAAACATCAATAATATAATGAATAGTTCTTGTACTTTTCAAAAGTGTAACGTAATGCCTCTTATCGTATTAAAACGTGTTGAAATATAGGTGATTTTTCCCATTGTTTTAAACAAGGTTTTGATCACTTTTAAAAAACAAGTGTTTTAAATAATGCGAACCCTCTACAAATACTACCAGTTAATTATAAACTGAAACATGAGCAATCAACGCACCAATTTTTGCAACGTAAAAATAAAACAAGTAGTGTTTAGCAAAAAAAACCGACTTAAAAAAATATATATATATACAGTGACGAGCAAAACTGTAACACGGTGTAACACTTTTCATTTCAGCCACCGCTATCTTTCCAAGTTCTAACGACTTTCATACTTTAGTTGTATATTCTTATTGGTACACCCCTACTCCCTCTCTCATAAAGATTTAAAGTCAATCCAACAACAATAATAAAAGCAGCAGGCAAAAATGTAAATTAAGGCAAATGTTCCAGTTGTACACTCACTCTCAGTTTTGCATTTTACAGTTATCTTTTACTTAGTTGGAAGTCAGATGACTTTTTTCTGTATTGTAATTTATTCAAGAAGTGATTACCAGTAAATAATATGATCAATCAAGAAGCATAAATCTAAATAATAGATTTACTGCGGAAAGGCGGGACCATAGGAAAAGTGGCAAAAAATTGTAAAGCTCGCCACATGAGAATGTTAAGACTGAGAAAACATATAGAGTAAAATGTTATTAAGGACAAAGGAAGTCTGCCAAAAAATATTTCGGTCCGATATCTTGTGAACTTAGTAGCAAGTAGCGCTGCAGCCAATATTACAGAAGCGCTTAAGGTGTTAAAATTGAATGCAAACCAGTAGACAGCGAGGCGAAGAATTGTCAAACTGAACGCAAAGGCATAATAAAAGAAGAAAAAACCATTTTGATCAAAATACATGTGCGAGAGTGGTAGCATTTTGCTGGATCGTACGAAAACCAGACCGTTCCCTATTGGGATATGTTAGTTGGTCCTACAAGACTAAATTAACCGCTTTCAATCAGATGGCCGGGCATGGTATTGGATCAAAGACCCAAATTAAGCCTAAGCGCATCATGTAAGGCAAATTGTGAATCACAGTGGTCGGTCAATAATAGTTTGGGGTTGTATTTCAAAAATATTGATGGTCCGTTAGTACGCATTATGCGTAGGTAACAGTATCTTTTCATATTTCAACAAAATTTGCAATATGTAGTCAAAATAGTGCAATATGTGCTAAAAATCACCCAAAACATACTGCATATGTTCCCAAAGACTGGATGCAAAATCAAAAATTTGCTATTTGGAAATGACCTCCACAATCCGCGGATATAAATCTCGTCGAAAAATCGCGAAATCAACTAAAAGCGCAGCTTACTAAGTATCCAAGTCCTTCCAATGGAGTACATGAGCTGTGAAATCAAACCAAGGATATATGGGAGGCTATACCTCCAGAATTTTTACAGTGATACAAATAAGGTATGCCAAATTGCATCCAGGAACTAAAAAAAGAAAAAGTATACTGAACATTGTGTTAACAATTCTTTTTTTTTGTGAAAATTGTCAAAAAGTTATTAAAAATATATAAGTGCAAAACTGTAACATATGCCTTAATATACATTTTTGTCTGCTGGTTTTATTATTGTTGTTGGATTGACTTCAATTCGTTATGAGAGACGAAGTACAGGTGTACCAATAAGAATATACAACAAAAGTATGAATGTCGTTAGAACTTTTTGTTTGCTCGTCACTGTATATATTTCATGATCCAATGATCGGATCTAAACCAGATTAGTATGGGACCACCTCTGAGACACTGTATTTCTGATGCAAAAAGAGTTTTCGAACTCGGTTGACGTGGTCCAAAGTTATGCGGTAACATACATAAAAAGCAAAAAAACCGATTTAAAAAATATATATGTATATATATTTATATATTTCATGATCCAATGATCGGATCTAAACCAGAATAGTATGGGACCACCTCTAAGACACTACCTTTCCGATGCAAGAATTATCTAAATCGGTTAACGTGGTCCAAAGTTATGCGGTAACATATATAAAAAATAAAATAAAAATATTCCGACGAACTGATAACCTCCTCCTTTTTTGGAAGTCGGTTAAAAATAGGAGGGTCACACATTTATTTATGAAAATTTCCCAATTTTATTTCTGAATTATATGCATATTTAGCTAGAAAATATGTACGGTGGTCCTTTTTTTGCATTTACATAATCTACACAATATATGTAACCTGATTTGTGTTAATAAACCAGCGAAAATTATGTGTCCGAGCAAAAACTGGCGAGTCATGCGAAAGTTCGAACTAATTGAGAATTGACCACATATTTTATTATTGAACCAGAAGTAGTTCTGTTTTAGTGTAACCTTCATTGTGTTTACTATTTCCGTACGGACAAACAGGACGAGATATAAGGACAAGGTATCGAGAACACATAAGGGATTATAATGAGAAAACACAAAACCCAGAGGCTACAACAGAATCGAACTTCGCAAATCACATGAAAACAAATAAATGCATACCAATGAAGATTTGACAAACAGCAGCCAACATAAAGGACAAATAATAAATGAGCAAATAAATACTGTATCGGACGTACTGTTTGAACTAGGGACCGGGACTTTTATAATAAAATTCCTTAGAAAAAAGTTATCTTTGAACTTTTATTTTATTTGAAATAAAATAATCAGTAAACTCGGACTTTTATTTTTTAAGTCCAGCAATAAAAGTTAAACTTGGCCAAATATATTTTAAGTCCGAAATACTAAAAGTCCTTTCGTAATAATAAACAAACCGCTTCACAGTGCTTCCCTTCCATATAAAATGTTGGCAAAAATAGAATTATGGAGCGATTTAAATGAAAATTCGCCTCTTAGTAAAATTGAGGACGCTAAATATAAAAATGCAATTTGTTTTTGGATAACTTTCATACCTTCACTGTAAATGCAGTTTGAAGTTGAAAATTTGGGTTCTTGTGGCATTTATGTACATACAGTTCGTTCTATTTTTAAAAGTGAGGCGTCAAATGACAGGGTGTGGCCTGTAGATGTGCAATAAAGTTTTATTTTGTTTTAAACGGGTTGCCACCTGCTACATATTTTATTAAAATTATTTAATAAGTTAAATTAATTAGATATTACAATATGGGTGTCAATTGAATTGGTTTTGAAAATGCTTTACTTCTAAACGACACGTAGAAGGGGTTCCACATGTTTAAAAAATCAAATTCACTTTAATTAAGGGAATGAAGTAACTGAAATATGTATATCAACATGGATACCAGACAAAAGAAAAACTTGGACATTAGACTGCATCACTCCCCATACAAAAAAAAATCGGTACTATTTTTCCATTGGAATTATAAAATCTATTGTATCTTAAGACGCCCACCAAAATATTACGGAAAAATATTAAGATTTACGTGAGCTGGACCGATTTGAAAATACCTCCAAAAATTGAGTTTTTTTTTAATAAAAATAGTTTCTTAAAGATTTTTTTTTAAATCCCCTCAAATGACAAAACGGGTTAAGCTTAAAAAATTTACATAAAAATATTTAAAAAAAAAATATAAAAAAATTGAACGGAATCGTAACAATGGGAATTTGTTGCTGTTTTTTAACTTTTTTCAAAGATTGGTATAAGCAAAACTTGAATAACTGAACCTAAACTTTTCCGATTTAGACTTAAGAGGTGTCATTGGAAAGGTATTTTCTCTTTGCTAATAAACTCATTCAAAGGATGAAAAAGAAAGGTAGGATGAACGAACGTCATTCAAAGTTGAATTAAGATGTGTTGGTATTTGAAAAAAAAATAAATAAAAATTTTTTGGACAGAAATAAAAACAGTGTGAAAATACTTTTCTACTGAGATCCCTCAAGTCTAAATCACTTATTCAAGATTTTCGTAAAGCAATCTTTGAAAAAAGTAAAAAAACAGCATCAAAAATCTCATTCTTACGATTCCGTTGAAAAGATTTTTAAATATTTTTATCAAGATTTTTTAAGCTTAATCTGTTTTGTCATCTGAGGGGACTTTTCCAAAAATTTCTTTAAGAAACTATTTTTATTTATAAAGGACTCCATTTTTGGAGGTATTTTCAAATCGGTCCAGCTCACAGTCTATACATATTTAGTAAGAAATAAGTGAAGAGTAAAAACATTCCTGAGCTAATTTAAGAGTCCAGTAATTTAAAAGGAATGTAGTCAGAACAAATAACTGATTGACAATGTATGTATTTATAATAAAATGACAAATACGATGTCGCAAACCTTTGGTTTGACACAATTATTATTTTAGTTTAACTATACATGGCTTCGCAAACATGTGGCAACCCTCTTCGTAATATTAACAAGCTAAAACCTTTTTAAACCTCTTTTGTCTGACTCCCATATCTATTTCAATTACCTAATGCCTTTAATTCAAATGGAATTCGATTTTTTAAACAGGTGGCAACCCTCTACATGTAGCTAATAAATAAACCCTTTTCATACACATTTCGATTGAAACTCATCTCTAAATAATTCATTTAACTTATTAAAAAATTGTAATTTAATTTTTTAACAGGTGGCAACTTAAAACAAGTAATTTTTAGCAAAAAAAAACCCGACTAAAAAAATATATATATATCTATATATTTCATGATCCAATCATCGGATCTAAACCAAATTAGTATGGGACCACCTCTGAGACACTACCTTTCCGTTTTCCAAATCGGTTGACGTGGTGCAAAGTTATGCGGTAACATACATAAAAATAAAAATAAAAATATTCCGACGAACTGATAACCTCCTCCTTTTTTGGAAGTCGGTTAAAAAAACCTCTATTGTCCACAGGTCAAGCGTTTTAACCTAACACTTCATTTTTGAAAATAGAACGAATCGTGCAGATCTGATGGCACTGACAAAAAATGAAAAAATTATTTTATGTATTAGCAGAAAACGCATTACTTCAAAAAGTGCAAAAAATGAGCAGGTTTTTATTTCTTCTTACGAAACCTAAAAACCCGTACTATTTAATAAACCAATAAAAAATTACATATTTTTAAATATATTTTTTATTCATTCCATTAAAATTTACCATTTTTAAAATTTGGATAAAAAAAAAAATTTCCGGAATACCGCAGGGACACCCTGTGTTTAACATTATTTTAAAATTTGTATTCCTGTAGCTCTCAAGGAAAGCTTAACGTCGAAAACCTGCAATCACAACAGACGGCCAATTTATTCGCTACTCGACTCACACACCTGCTCTCTGAGAGCACTCTTCAACAATCCGACATACGCGAGCAGTGGAACCACATTTCCCGATCATTAAGTACCGCCGCCGAAGAAGTAGTTGGATTTAAGCGAGCCCGAAAGAACAACTGGTACGATGACGAATGTCAAGAAGCCGCAGAGAAAAAAGACGCCGCCTATAGGGCCAGGCTGCGATCGGGCGCAACGCGAGCCATGTGGAACCGTTATAGGGAACTGAAGAAGGAAGCGAGACGTATTTGCCGCAATAAGAACAGAGAGGCCGAAGTACGTGAGTGCGAAGAGCTTGAGATGCTGGCTGACAGGAAGAACGCCCGAAAATTCTACCAGAGGGTTAGGCGACTTACGGAAGGTTTCAAAACCAGGGCGAACTCCTGTAAGAACAACAATGGCGACCTAGTGACCGATGTCCAGAATATACTTAAATTGTGTAGGGAACACTTTTACAGCCTACTGAATGGTAGCAGCGCTGAAAGTAGTGAAGAAGACGAACCCGAGTCCCCAGTCGATGATGATGGAGTAGCTGTCCCACTGCCTGACTATGCCGAGGTACGAATAGCGATTACGCGTCTGACAAACAACAAAGCTGCTGGAGCTGACAGCCTGCCAGCCGAGCTATTCAAGTACGGCGGCGAGGAGCTGATGAGGTGCATGCATCAGCGCGTGCAGAATATGGTCAGATGAACGCATGCCCGACGACAGGAATTTAAGTCTGCTCTGCCCAATCCACAAGAAAGGCGACCCCGCCATACGCGCCAACTACCGCGGAATCAGCCTTCTAAGCATTGGTTACAAGGTCTTATCGAGTGCATTGTGCCCACCGTCAACGAGCTGATTGGACCTTATCAGTGTGGCTTTAGGCCTGGAAAATCCACCATAGATCAGGTATTCACAATACGCCAAATCTTGGAAAAGACCCGCGAGAATAGGATCGACATACACCATCTATTTGTCGATTTCAAAGCCGCTTTCGACAGCAGGAAGAGAAGTTGCCTTTATGCCGTGATGTCTGAATTTGGTATCCCCGCGAAACTAATACGGCTGTGTAAAATGACGTTGAGCAATACCACCAGCTCCGTCAGAATAGGGAAGGACCTCTCCAAGCCGTTTGATACCAAACGAGGTTTCAGACAAGGGGACTCCCTTTCGTGTGATTTCTTTAATCTGGTGTTGGAGAAGATAATAAGAGCCGCAGAACTGAACCGCTCAGGTACAATACTTTACAGGAGCGTACAATTGCTGGCGTATGCCGACGACATCGATATTATCGGTAAAAACCAAGGGCTACGTCTGTTCTGCCTTCTCGGGATTGGATAGAGAAGCAACGCGAATGGGTCTGGTGGTGAACGAGGACAAAACGAAGTATCTCTTGTCATCACACAAACAGTCAGAGCATACGCGTCATGACACCCACGTCACTGTTGACAGTTACAAGTTTGAAAAAGTAGACGACTTCGTTTATTTGGGAACCAGCATTCACACCAATAATAATGTCAGCCTTGAAATCCAACGGAGAATCACTCTTGCCAACAAGTGCTACTTTGGACTGAGTAGGCAATTGGGAAGTCCTCTCTCGTGGTACAAAGATCACACTCTATAAGTCACTCATCATGCCTGTGCTGGTGTATGGCGCGGAAGCATGGACAATGAAAGCATATGATGAGGCGGCTCTTGGAGTTTTCGAGAGAAAGATTCTGCGAAAGATTTACGGACCTTTACGCGTTGGTGATGGCGAATATCACAGACGATTTAACGATGAGCTGTATGAGTTTTACAACGATATAGACATAGTGCAGCGAATTAAAGTTCAGCGGCTCCGCTGGCTTGGCCATGTCGTTCGAATGGACAGAAACGCTCCTGCTGTGAAAATATTCAACGTAGGGACACGATATCGAACCGAAAATATCGATATTATACTCATTAAAAGTATCGCTGTAAAAATATAGGGTACTCATTAATATAGTAATAAAAAGACTCGATATTCCAAATATCGATACAAAATTCAAAAAATTAAATCTGAATATTGGTCTAATTTTTTAATAAAGAATTAACACTTTGTACTTTAAGAAGTACACCACTGAAGTGGCGCCACATTGCAACCGAAGATAGTACACATTTCTGCGCTGTAAAGCGCAAAATATATTCATATTGCTTAACATATAAATTCCAAAGTAAGTAAGAAGGTTATAGTACGACATAGATTTGCAAGAAATGGAACCCTAGCTAAAAATTTAAAAAATTGTTTGAAAAAAATATTAACAACAAAACTTTCAATCGAAATTTTAGTAAGGTAACGTCACGTCAGATACTTCGGCTGATAAAAAAAGCAGAACAGATTTTTACATTTTGGAATTTGGAAAATTAACCTTAAATATTTCAAATATTACTACAATAAGTTTTATACAAATACTTTTGCCCAATTCCCAGAGCTTTTAAATTTTGACGTTTTCATTTTATTTTCTAACATTTTGTCATACAAATGTCATGCCAGGCCAGATTGGAAATGCCCAATAAAATATATCATTATTCCCATTAACTTTGTAATGTCCATTTACGTTTCGATACCAGTGTGACCAGGTTAGCCTTTTTAAGGCTAGATTTAGCATTTAGTTTTAGGCTATAGCCTCAGAATTTTCGATCTGACTTCGTGGCTGTTTTCTGGCCTTTTTTACTTAAAATATTCATAGTAAAATTTGGCCGGAACTTAGAAAAATACTCAGTATTTCAAAAACTACTATTTACCGTTCAACTGTTGCAATAAAGAGCAAAGCACCATTTCTTTGAGAACATACATATTTCCTTAGCGCTTTCTTAGGATTTAAAAAATTAGTACTACGAAATCTGCCTAAAACTGAATTTTTGAAACAATTTATTTGTTTGCTTATTTTTAGTGCACTATAATATAGAAAACATTCGTATTTCTATACGCGATTTTTTTTGATTTCTCGTATCCTAAACTGAATCCATTTTGCATACCTTATCGAGTTGACGAAGAGTTTTTAAGGAATGAATATACTGACTTCTTTTTAACTTCATTTTTCATAGGGTATAACTTTTTCTAACCTTTTTTCAAAACCTATTTAGTCTCGCTTTTCGTGATCATCTGGTCACACTGTTCGATACGATACAAGAGTTCTGGTACTCGATTCCAAAAAAAAATCGTTTGAAAACTATCGAGTAAAAAGTATCGGTATCGAATTGCAAAAATATCGATGTGGTATCGTATCGTATCGAAATTCGTGTCCCTAATTCAACGCGGGCCGCGATGCTGGTAACAGACGAAGAGGAAGGCCTCCTCTGCGTTGGAAAGACCAGGTGGAGAAGGACTTGGCTTCACTTGGCATTTCCAATTGGCGTCAGTTAGCGCAGAAGAGAAATGACTGGCGTGCTGTTTTGGACTCGGCCAAAATCGCTTAGGCGGTTACAGCGCCAATAAAGAAGAAGAAGAAGTAGCTTCCTGGCGGCATATAATTTATGTTATAGGGAAATTTCTGTTTAATTCCTTTTAGTGGATAGATTACCTTTACAATAATACCAAACACGTTCACATTGCGGACAACGAATCTTTCGATCATCAAACAAATTTGATACCAAATGAAAGAGGACTAATATAGCTTTCAAAAAGAGATATTTCAGGTCATCAGATCTGCACCGTTCGTTCGATTTTCAAAAATAAGATGTCAAAGTAAAGGGCTTGGCCTGTGGATGTGCAATAAGGTTTTATTTTTTCCGAAAAGAGTTACCACCTGTTACAAATTTTAGTTCAAATTATTTAATAATCAATGCCATTTGATCCGCACCGTTCTTTCGATTTTGAGAAATAAGGTGTAAGATTAAAGGCCTTGGGCTGTAGATGTGTCATGAGGTTTTCGTTTTTCGAAAATAGTTGCCACCTTTTCAAAAAAAGTGCAAAAATGGCGCTTCATATTATTTAAAATTATTATTTATGGTAATTGTAATATTTACCACCATATGGACGTAATAGCGTAGTAATTGAAAATATTTTGAAGTGCGTTGTAACCTTTTTAAAAGTCTAAGGCCCGGTTGCTCAAAGCCTGGTTGGCACAATCTGCGGTTATCGACGTTACTGACACCGTGTTATATGCGTGGAGTCGAAAACGTTGATAGCGATGTTAACCGAAGATTATTGTCCACCAGGGTTTGAGCAACCTGCTCTCATTGTGTTAACTTATACGCAAGTTATACATGTGAAATATGGGTATCAAACGACACATTTTTAAGGAATCTTTAGTTTGAACTTGGTAATTTTTGAAGAGGGTGGCCACCATTAAAAAAATTGTATGTTAATTTTTTATTAAGTTAAATGAATTATTAAAAGATGGGTATGTTTTACCTCTTTCATTTGGTACAAAATTTGGCTGATTTGAATAAGCGGTTTGTTTATTATTACGAAAGGACTTTTGTTTCGGACTTCAACAATATTTGGCCAAGTTTAAATTTTATTGCTGGACTTAAAAAAATAAAAGTCCGAATTTTTTAATTATTATTGGACTTTTTCACAAAAAGATCGAAAAATAAAAAGAATCCAGGATTCTTGTCCAGAAGGTCCTGGGATCAAAGGAACATTGATAACTTTATTCTAGGGCAATATTTTGCCCCGGACTTTTATAACATTGAAAAAAAAAATAACTGTTATTTTCGGTCCCTGGTTTGAACATCTAAAACTACTGCACGAGAAGAAAAACGACAACAACAAAATATTAAGGATAGACGTGGAAGGGAATATACTAACTACAAAAACAAAGAAGGTAAAAATCACAGCCTTCTGCTTGTCAGCAAAAACAAGCCACAACAATTCATCTACCTATTGAGCATCGCAAATACTGCAAAACTAAGAAGACGTACCTAACAAAAGGAAAATAGGTAGTTAATAAGGAGTATAAATACGAGTAACCAACAAAAATTATCCAGAACGAACAATGACACTGAAGATGGCAAAACGCCGAAACCGGTTTATCTCCAAACCAAATTTGACAAAAGATGACGGAAATTCGTCCCAAAATACATCAGTTTTAACTTCCTGTCAGATGGAACATACAATTTTAGATTTTTTGTTTAATTCTCTGAGAGATAGAGAGAGTTAAACCTTATTCTCAATGACAATAATACGGCGAAATTAGGTGTAAAATAGGGGTTGTGCCATACAACTTGCATTCCTTACAAGTTTCATGCATTAAATGTTAAGGCTTATGGTCATATTAAATAAGGCTTATATAAGGCGAAAATGTTTTGGTGGGCTAATTTAAATTCCTACTGAAAAACAGGTCAGTAGTGTTGTGTATTAATAACAATACTTTAACTTAATAATGTAGTTACTATTTATTTACTAGCATAAGCAACCCTGAATTATCTATATTATCTTTGTAATTTAGCTTTACTTAAACTTAATCAAGAGAGTCTTTTCTTGACTACCAACGATATAACAAGTAGTTTTAACTTAGTTCAAATTTGAACTGAGTTTAACTAAACTTCGTTTAAGCTGAGTTTAAACCAGCACTGAAAAACTGACCCTTAATGTTAATTATTTTTGGGTTTATGAATCCTTTTATTTAGTAAAACTTTGTCGTATTCTACAATGTCAGCAATTTTGCAACCACTTTGTATGAGATACTCCAAAACGTGTACTTAATAAACGATACATTATACATATTTATATTGAGTGAAAAGCAATATGTGGAAACTTAAAGGAGATATCCAAAAATGGATAACGCCATTTGCAATATCTCGATTAGTTAGTATGACTGCATTAGTAACTCAATTTGTACTAAATTACCAATAAAATTTTAGTCAATATATCGGAAACTAATCGAGATATCTAAAAAATTAATTACATCAATCGAAAGATCTTATTATAAAATATATATGGGTGTTTCCATACAGTCGTACGCGACATTCGTACGCTTATAGAGTAACGTAAATCTATCAAAAATAGAAGTTACTGAAAAAAAAAGTTTACGGTTATGTTGCAACCAAAGGGTACTATGTTTGAGAAAAAAAATAAGCAGCCTCGAAACTTTGGTGTGGAAAATATCCGTTCAAAACCAGGTGATAACGTACGCGACAAAAAAGGAAGTGGTTTTAAGGCACATATACATATATGCGAAAGAATGCGAATCATGAGAGTTTTTATTTTCTTTAAAAATTCCTGAACTAAGCTAAATAATGTACCTTTACAATCCTTCCATTTTTTAATAGAAATTATCTCTGGTTAGGTTTTATTAAAAAAAATTATAATAATGTACGCGACATAACGTACGTGACAGATTTTTCCTCCATACAATATTTTTACTAGTAACACATACTAAATTAATTTTTTCAGTTCTTCTCTCCACCGTTTCGCGTTTTCAAAACCTTTTTCCGCCATCTGAATACGAAATTTAAAGTTATAAAGCCGTTTGAATTCATTTGCTTGCATTTTCGGTTTACATTTTCATGGAAACACGCATATATGCGAAAGTCTGCGAATCATGGGAGTTTTTTTTTTCTTTAAAAATTCCTAAACTAAGCTAAATAATGTACCTTTACAATCCTTTCATATTTTAAGAGAAATTATCTCTGGCTAGTTTTATATTAAAAAAAAAAAACAATAACGTACGCGACATAACGTACGCGACAATTTTTCTCGTAAGTAATAAAATGTATTTATTGAAAACTCTTCTCGCCACCGTTTCATTATTTTACAACTATTCTAAATAATTTAAATGGAAAATTTGCAATTAACATTGGTTTTAATGTATTTGATTGAAATTTTCTTACTTACAATAACGTATGCCACAAACTTTAAAGGGTAATAAATTTTTTTTTTACTTCGGTTGCAAAGAAAATTTTACTGTATATCTTTAGCTGGAAGAATTCTCGCTTAGGAATTGTAATCTGCATTACCTGCGACTGCCAATATACAAATGACATAGACAAGCAATGTTTTTGCATAACGTACGCGACATTAGAATACTATCAGAAGCAAATCAAAAAAATTACCGTTATTCGAGCTCTAACTTCTCCTTTTTCTCATTTTTATAGTTAGTTGTTATTGCAAATTTGATTTTAAGATGTAATTGTAATGTTTCAAATCTCTTAATTTAGTTAATAGGAAAGAGAAAATAGTTCATTTCATTAGAGAAAACTGAGTCGAAGAGACATTCAGTTTTACTCTTCCATTTTTGAGTCTTAAAATTCCAATAAGCTGAAATACTTCTATAACATAAAAATTCGAGTATTTTTGTCTTATTAATTCGTCTTAAAAACCCTTTTCAGTTGTTTTTTTTTTCAGTCCTGGTTGACATTTTCATGGAAACACCCATATGTAACTGTCTCTATAACTAAAAATCGCCAAAATGACGCTTACGACAATCTTTTAATCAGGCGACAATATGTACATATCCATATGTAGACTTGTGGTCAAAGGATTTACATAGTATGTACTAGAGATGGGCACGGGCCTAAATTTTCAGGCCCGGCCCGGCACGAGTGCAAAATCAACTTTCAAAAACACGCACGAGCCCGCACGTTAAGAATTTTAGTCGGGCCCGGCCCGGCACGACGGGACACACCCCAGCCCGGAAATAAAGAGCCAACTTTTATTGTATGTATACATATGTACATATTTTTAATTTTGCGTTTATGTGCATACGTATATTTACTTAGGCGAATCAATATTTTACATCAAAGATTTTTATAATATATTTTCTGGGAAGTAGAAAAAGTGGAAGGTATTTTATATACAGATATGTATGTAAACAAAACTACTAAGTATCATATATTTTCTATAGGTTTCCAAATATTTCTGTTTTTGCTTTTCTCTTATCAAACGAGTTTTAAATACGTACAATTTTTTTTTTTTGTATAAACACAAAAGCTCATCTAAATTTTTAGTATTAGCAACGGGATTTTTCGTGCCTTTTCGTACTTTTCTGAAATTTTACTGAACGCCCAGTTCGTGCTGACTGCAAATATTCCGGTCCGTACCCCTGCCAAAAGCCCGGCCCGTGCCCATCTCTAGTATGTACATATGTAGGATTTCATACATATTTGAAATAAGCAGCTGTTTGGTGAAATGAACACATACCTTGTTTATACCGACACAAAGTGCGCTTTGACCTAGTTCGCTGTGATTCAAAACGGATGCATAAACCAAATTTCAATACACCTAGAAATTCAAAAGTGTGTTGACTCGAATTTTCTTTTCAAATCGGTTTTTCATTTCTCAAATCGGTTAGAAAACACGTATAAACACATCATACAATTGACTTGAAATGAAAATAGGCTGGTTTTCTTTATAAAGTCCGTTTTGAATTATATTTATTTATTTTTTAATAAATTTGAATTATTGTTCCTTCCATTTCGCTGAGCCGTGCAAATTAATTATTAAAGAAATATCGAATAAAAACAGTAAATTTTGTTTACTTTTGAAAACTGTTTCAGCAAGTGCGTTATAAAGACACAGCTATAAACTCTTGAAAGAAGTATGTGCAAAGTCAAATCCGTGTTTTGTTAATGCGGTTCTTGCGTAGGTATAAACAAGGTAACAGATAAATATACATGTGCATATGCGTGAGTATTATGAGTATTTATGTATCATATATGTCAGAATTCGTACATATGTCCATATGTATTAAAAATATTATATGTACTTACAATCCAAAATTTCCAGTCTTGCATTGTACGATGCCGCACATATTGATCATACAATTGCCGTACATGTTCGGTCCCTTGACGTGTGACAGGAGCGCCATTAGCTGGAAGAATTGAATGCAAATGTCTGCAAGGAACAGAAAACAAAAATACTGTTATAGTGATACTAGCTAACAATTAGCATACTTTGGATTATGAATCTTTCAAGCACCTCTATTCAAAGAAGCAACGGTAGCATTTTCGTATGAAATATGCATTTAAAGCACTGATGGGCACTGCCTTGCCCGTGGGCGAAGCTCTTTTAAGCTTTCTATACATTTTGTACAGGAATGATAGAATATTCTATCATTCTTGCATTTTGTATAGAGGCGAGCACAGTAAAAGCTCTCGCTGCGCTACGTTGATTTAACCGAATACAGAATTTTGTATCTATACGTAATATATGTACATATATTAAACTGCATCACTCCCCATACAAAAAAAATCGGTACTCTTCCATTGGAATTATAAAATTTAAGTCTTGCACCAATATATTTCGGAAAAATGTTAAGATTTACGTGAGCTGGACCGATTTGAAAATACCTAAAAAAATAGAGTTTTTATGAATAAAAATAGTTTTTTAAGTATTTTTTTAAAAAGCACCTCAGATGACAAAACAGTTTAAGCTTAAAAAATTTGTTTAAAAACTTTTAAAAAATTGTTTCAACGTAATCATAATAATAAGATATTTGATGGTATTTTTCAGGGTGCGGGGAATGATCAAAATACGATATTTCTCAAAACAAATGGCGGCCGAAAATTGAGTGCTTCCAATTTTTCGCGATTGATAAAGTTGCGCTCCGAACAAAAGTATTTGCAATCTCTCACGAGCAATATCAATGTTGGTAAAGATTACGAAAGATAAGATTTCGCTGCAACCGTCGTTCGTTCGATCCTTCGCGATCGTTCGTTGGCTGCGAGCGTTTTTTGTGAAACTCAACTAGTTACTCGTATTGTCAAGATTGAGTTTTTCAACGATCGAGAGCATTCGTCTGGAGGATAAATTATTTATGTATGTATGGAAGTTTGTATGTTTGTAGAATATTAATCACTTTGTGTGAAAAAATGCCTGTATGTGTGTATGTATTTCATTTCATACGCTGACAAAAAATAGAAAGTGCGAAAATCGGCAGATTTTACAACAAACATATGACACCGTTATGGCGTCATTCCGCACAAATGCACAGCAAAGCCACAAACCAAACGCAAATTTTTGGCTCTCACGTTTTCGCATCAAAGAATGAACTGCCTATTCTATTGTCTTGCTAGTATAATAGACTGAAGTTCATTTCTTGAAGGAAACTTAAGTATACAAATTTGTACAATACTAGCCAATTTGTAGAAGATTAACCACTTTGTGTGAAAAAATCCCTTCATTATGTCTATGAAGTTGGCATATGGTATGACGCAAAAAGACAAAAAAAAAAAGCTGTTCTCAGTAGGCTTTCAATAGTTCTAGAGTTCTTGAAAAGGGAACAAAAGTTCTGGATATTTTAGCCGTGTTTTTTACACACATATACATCTACGCTTAACGTGTAAAAAAACAATTATCGCCAATTTCCATTTCAAAACAAGTAATTTGGATTTTATCGACAACTATTCACAAGCACACATAAAGTTTGTCGCTTACAGCTCTATACAATTTTTAAGCGCAGATACGTATGTATGCGTGTAAAAAAACACGCCTTTTGACAAACAAAAAATTGCTTTAAAATCTCTGTATGCCAGATTCACGGAGCATACGACATGTGGCAAAAAGGCAAATAAAAAATTGTTCTGAGCAGCTTTTCAATAGTTCTAGAGCTCCTGAAAAGGAAACAAAAAGCTCTGCACAATTACGCTGAAAATTTTTTTTTTTGAAAAAGTTGAAAAAGAACAATTTAAAAAAAAATTAAATTTAAAACTATTCTGAGTAGCTTTTCAAAAGTTCTAGAGTTCCTGAAAAGGAAAAAGAAACTTCTGCAAAACTACGCCGAAAAAAAGTTTTTTTTTTTTCAAAAAAGTCGAAAAAGTTGAATGTTTGAAAAAATAAAAATAAAAATTGTTCTGAGTAGCTTTTCAATAGTTCTAGAGTACCTGAAAAGGAAAAAGAAAGTTCTGCAAAATTACACGGAAAAAAATCGAAAAAGTCGAAAAAGTAAAACTTTTGAAAAAAAAATAAAATTTAAAACTGGTCTGAGTAGCTTTTCAAAAGTTCTAGAGTTCCTGAGAAGGAAAAAGAAAGTTCTGTACAATTACGCCGAAAAAA
>NW_023459034.1:0-4922 GCF_013731165.1 Rhagoletis pomonella
GTCCACTGCGTCCTACTAGTCCCAGGCGACCACACTGGCGCTGCGTAATTCAGAACCGGCCGGCCTATTGCCTTGTATGTTGCCAGCAACGTTTCTTTGTCTTTGCCCCAAGTACTGCCGGCTAGCGACTTGAGGACCTTGTTGCGGCTCTGTACTTTATTGACAATAGCGGTTGAGTGCGCAGAGAAGGAGAGCAGGCTGTCGAAAGTTACTCCGAGTATTTTGGGGTTATTCACCGTCGGAATTGGTGTGCCATCGACGTGAATCCCCAGCGGTAGCCTGACCTCCTTCGTCCAGGTTGTGAACAGGGTCGCGGAGGATTTCGTAGGGGAGAGGGCTAGACACTTTGCAGTGAAGAAGCGAGAAAGTTCGGAGAGATAGCCGTTTACTTTCGAACACAGGTCATCAATTCCATTCCCAGTCGCCATAATCGAGCAATCGTCGGCATAGGAGACAATCGAGACTCCCTCTGGTGGTTGAGGGAGCTTTGAAATATAAAAGTTAAACAGTAGCGGGGAAAGGACACCACCCTGAGGAACCCCCTGTTTTATTTTTCGCTGCTTACTCGTTTTGTCTCTGAACATTACCGACGAATGACGACCACTTAGATAATTTGCCGACCACCGTTTGAGCCTCTGTGGGAGAGAGGAGGCCTCTATATCTTCTAGTAGCGTGGAATGGCAGACGGTGTCAAACGCCTTTGACAAGTCCAACGCTACTAGAATCGTTCTCTCACAGGGACGGTTACGGTTAAGGCCACGAGTTATCTGAGTGTTTATGGCGTTAAGTGCTGTTGTTGTGCTGTGCACTTTACGGAAACCATGCTGATGCTTCGCTGGGGTCAGGTGATTTGTGAAATACGGGAGTAGCAAGGCCTCGAGTGTCTTCGCTACCGGGGAAAGGAGTGTAATCGGACGATACGAATCTCCTTTGTTTGCAGGTTTCCCCGGTTTGAGCAGTGGGACCACTCTCCCCACCTTCCAGATGTCTGGGATGATGAGAGTGGCCATTGACAAATTGAGGACCTCCGTTAGGTACGCTACCCCCGCAGGACCCAAATTTTTCAGCATCAGCATGCATATACCGTCGGGACCCATGGCTTTGGAGGCTTTCGCCTTCCCGATGGCCACCTGAACTTCACCGCAAGTGAAAGCAAGGGGGGCACAATTTGTTGGCAGTTTGTGCAGCCTTCTGGTCACTCGACGCTTGGCTTTGTCCACCGGAGGATGCAGTATGAACTGCCGGCTAAAATAGCTCGCGCATCGCTCCGGGTCCGACGAAGCATGGTCGCCGAAGGAAATTTCGACTCTGTCGTCGTGCTTCGTCGGATTAGACAATGACCTCACGGTTGACCAAAGCTTGCTCACACCAGAGGTGAAGTTGCAAGTCTTCAGATGCTCCTCCCACTTCTTCCGCTTATGTACGTTTACAAGTTGCCGAATCTCCACGTTGAGATCCCTGATACGGGGATCTCCGGGATCGGCCTGACGAAGGCTATCACGCTCGTTTGCTAAAACAGCCGCTTCGGCAGGGAAGTTTGGACGTGGGTCCGATATGCACCCTGCCGGTATGAAGCGGGCTGCAGCAGCAGTGATAGCCCTGCGGAACTTACGTTCACCGAGGTGGACGTCGGTTGGTGTGGGGAGCGATGTGAAGGTGTTTTCAGTAAATTCCGCGTAACCTTTCCAGTCAGCTTTAGAAAAGTTGACATAGGTCCGGTGTTTGGCGGAGGCAAAGTCGGTTGGTTTATCAATCGAGATGACTATGGGTAGATGGTCTGATGCTAGAGTCAGCATAGGTCGCCACGTTATGCTGTTTATCAGACCAGCGCTGACTATTGTGATGTCTGGCGAGCTACTGCAGTTACCCATAATCCTGGTGGGTGCGTCGTCGTTCATTGTGCAGAATGTCGAATCGTCTATCTGCTCAGCCAAGTCTGTTCCCCTACGATCGTTTGACAGGCTTGAGTGCCAAAGATCGTGGTGCGCATTAAAGTCACCTACTACCATACGGTTTTCACCTCTGAGGAGCGCACCTATATCAGGGTGATATCCTGCCGGGCAGCAGGTGACAGGGGGTATGTATATATTAAATATTTCGAGCTCGACATCGCCTGACCGGATAGCGATGCCCTGACATTCTAGGGTGGTATCCCTGCGGTCGATGTCTGCTTCGATAAGACGATACTGCACGGTGTGGTGCGTGATGAACGCTAAGCCACCACCATTATCTCGCTCGCGATCTCGACGGTGCACGTTGTACCCGGCACAATTCAACAAAGTTGAATTGCTGTGCAACTTCGTCTCTTGGACCGCAGCTATTAATATACCATGCCGACACATGAAGGCGGTTATCTCCTCCATCTTGCTCTGTAGCCCGTTACAGTTGAATTGGAGGAGCTTCATGTGGTTCGGGAGACGTGTTGTGATGTGGGGTGTGAGTGAGGTGTATGTTCTTGCCGCCGTTGGCTGTGTGTGCTGCTGGGGTGATTGCCTCCCTGTGGTGGTATTGGGGGGCGTCGCAATTGATGCCAGCGACCGGGCAGCGCAACACGGGCCCTCGAAGTTCCCCGCCCAATCTCGCGTGGTGCGCAGACCTGAACATGCCTTAAAGTGGCACCAGCCAAGGCAGGTGTTGCACTTGACTGATGTCACATTACGGAATATTCTGGTCTGACATACCGTGCAGATTGTAGGGGGAACCAAGAGTTGTTGGCGGCGGCGTGTGGGTGGTGGTGCGGTTGTGTGTGTTATGTGGTCTGTGGTGGCTTAGTAATAGATATTGATATGTATAATAGTCGATACTGATGATTATGATGTTTATCGAAGAATGAATCGATTTTGCAATCGTTATATTTTTCTATATGTTTATGGGCATTGTTATCGGTATTTTTATCGACACAGTTATCGACAGCGTTATCGATATAATAATCGGAACATGGAATGTGATCACATTACATGACATTACATCTCATCACACGATATTACGTGACATGACATCATATGATACGACATCACATTATATGGCATGACATCACATGATATGACATCGTATGACATGACATGGCATTACATGATATGACATCATATGGTATGACATGACATCACAGGATATGACAGCACATGACATGACATCCTATCACATCACATCCTATCACATCACATCAAATCACGTCATATCTTTTCACGTCATCGCACCTCATCTCATCTACTTGAATAGATAAAGAAAAGGATAAAAGCAAAGATATGAAAGATAAAAACAAAGATGAAGACCAAGGTAAATATACCGATTTCAAAACCAAAAACACCGTTGGAAAGGTAACTTTCTGTAGATGAGGAGAGTTTTTATAGTTTCGAAATTGGTTGAAAATCGTCGTTTAAAAATTTCCATATTTGTCTATGGTTGTTTTTGTACCTGTTCAATTTAAGCTATTTCGCATTTCGTTTTACTTCGTATTTGAAATTATACTTTGAAATAAAGATAAATATGGAGATGAAGAAATAAGTGATAACAATGAAGACAAAAAAAAAGGCAAAAGTGAAGATAAAGACGAAAATATAGATAAAGGCGAAAATGGAGACAATGAGAAATACAAAAGAACTAGGATAACTAAATTGAAATTTTCCGATAGGAATCGAAATAAAATCATCCATAAAAGGTACTGAAATTTATCGAATCGTCAAAGTTTTTAATTATTAAAATTTATCCATGCTTATTAAGTTATTGCAACGTATCGAATTATTCAAATTGATCAATGTTTATTGAGTTGTCGAAATATATAGACACAGAAACTTAGTTGCCCAAATTTACGGATGGTTATCGAGGTATAAAAACGTGTGGGATTAACGAAATTTGTCAAGTTAAAGAAATGCATCAAGTTATCGATATTTATTGAATTATCATTTATTATAGACTTAAAGAAATTTATCGAGTTGTCGTAATGCATGGAGTTCTTTCAACTTACAGAGTTATCGATAATTATTGATCTACTGAAATTGGTTGATTCATCGAATCGAAGTTTATAGAATTTTCAAAATATGTCGATTTATCGAAATTTCAAGGTTTTATAAGCTTATCGATTTATCACTGCTTATCGAATTTTATCGTGTTAACAGAGTAAAACGAGTTATCAAAATTTTTCGATAGCTTTCGAAAAATGTGGAGCTGTCAAAAGTAAAAATTTATAAAGGTGTCCAAAGAATTTACATTTTTGAGTTATAGAAATTTATCGAGCCCTCGAATTTCACAGTTATCGAAATTGGTCGAGTTAACGAATTTTGTTGAGTTACCGGACTTCAGTGGTTTCGAAATTCATCCAACTATTGATATGTTTCAAATCATTGAAATTTATCGATAAACTAGAATGTATCGGGTCAATTCCAAGTCCTGCCGAAGTCCTCCAAAGACCTTCTAAGTGAAAAAAAAAAAATTGTATTGTTTTAGTTCCAAAGCAGAAGATTTTCCCGTAAGTTAATTTGTACCGTATAAGTTTTGTTACGTATTAAGTTAGAAAACCTTTCCAAGGCTCCTAAAAACTAGAAGAACTGTCGAATTTCGACACTAACTGGCACTCTAGTATTTGTTATCCCGCGTCAAATTGGATAGTTGCTTTTCACATTTTTTGGGCACTTTCAATTGTTTTAAATAAATTAAGTTATGCTTGGTGGCTCCTAGTGTTACCAAGATAGTTTAAAGGTGCGTGTTTTGACATTTGTTGACTTTAAGTACTGTTTTGACAAATAATAAATGAGCAAATAAATACTGTATCGGACGTACTGTTTGAACCTCTAAAACTACTGTACGAGAAGAAAAATTACAACAACTAAATATTAAGGACAGACATGGAAGGGAATACACTAACTGCAAAAAAAAGAAGGTAAAAATCACGGACTTCTACCTGCCGTCAAAAACGAGCCAGAACA
>NW_023459034.1:34922-80460 GCF_013731165.1 Rhagoletis pomonella
CTGGCGTATGCCGACGACATCGATATTATCGGTAAAAACAAGGGCTACGTCTGTTCTGCCTTCTCGGGATTGGATAGAGAAGCAAAGCGAATGGGTCTGGTGGTGAACGAGGACAAAACGAAGTATCTCCTGTCATCACACAAACAGTCAGAGCATACGCGTCTTGGCACCCACGTCACTGTTGACAGTTACAAGTTTGAAAAAGTAGACGACTTCGTTTATTTGGGAACCAGCATTAACACCAATAATAATGTCAGCCTTGAAATCCACCGGAGAATCACTCTTGCCAACAAGTGCTACTTTGGGCTGAGTAGGCAATTGAGAAGTAAAGTCCTCTCTCGTCGTACAAAGATCACACTCTATAAGTCACTCATCATGCCTGTGCTGGTGTATGGCGCGGAAGCATGGACAATGAAAGCATCTGATGAGGCGGCTCTTGGAGTTTTCGAGAGAAAGATTCTGCGAAAGATTTACGGACCTTTACGCGTTGGTGATGGCGAATATCGCAGACGATTTAACGATGAGCTGTATGAGCTTTACAACGATATAGACATAGTGCAGCGAATTAAAATTCAGCGGCTCCGCTGGCTTGGCCATGTCGTTCGGATGGACAGAAACGCTCCTGCTCTGAAAATATTCAACGCGGGCCGCGATGCTGGTAACAGAGGAAGAGGAAGGCCTCCTCTGCGTTGGAAAGACCAGGTGGAGAAGGACTTGGCTTCACTTGGCATTTCCTATTGGCGTCAGTTAGCACAGAAGGGAAATGCCTGGCATGCTGTTTTGGACTCGGCCAAAATCGCTTAGGCGGTTACAGCGCCAATTAAGAAGAAGAAGAAGAGTCAAAAATCAAAAATTTACGCAATGTAAATGATGTGGTGAAAATAAAACTAAGCTTAGAACATCTAAATTCGAAGAAAAATGTGATGAAATAGCAAACTAACAAAATTAAAAAAAAAATGGTAATTGGCAAAATGCGATACGAAAATAACCGAAGACGTGCAAAAATAATAATTCTATAAATTAATAAACTAAAATAAACCAGGTGTGCTGCTGGAACGCTGTTTTTTAGTGATCCTGGCGTTTTTTAGTGCGACGTCGATATTACTGCTGTAGCGTATGAGCGGGTGAGTTTGATTTATCCTCCGTGATGTGGTGTTGTTGTGTGAACTGCGACATTGCTTAGGCCGGTACTGTGTATATGCAGCCGTCTATATGCATGTGATACTGGAACGGCAATGAGTTTGGCCTTTATGCTATGGTTTTGCCTGATGTAGCTGAGTCGGTGGTGCTGGTTGGCCGGGTGGCTGTTACAAGCGTGGATTATGCCGGTGGGGCACTTAGTGTTGCCGAGCATTTTCTTAGAATTTTTGTTAGCGCGGCCCGGATATACATTTAACCACTGTATCACTGTATTCGGTAGATGTCTCTTAAAGTTTTGGTTTTACCTTTCTTTTTGCACCAAATAACATTAAATTGTACTTAAAACTTTTTGCGATGTAACGACGGGTGAAAATAGTTCGCGCTCGGGCAGTTTTGACTTTCAGCACTGACTTTCTCCAAAAGAATCTCGATTAAGGCTTCAGCTCGCTATTTAAGCATTTTCGACCTTTGTTTTTGTTACGGTGATTCTGCGGTTATCCTTTTGTTTACAAGCAGACACATATACACAAGATCAGGCCAGCCAATAGCAAGATCGCAGATCATGACATCGAAGAAGTTGTATCGCACCCGCTATTTTGAGTTTGGACTTTACGTCTTCATGGTAGCCAGTGGAAAGTTGTTATTTTGTTTACTTATACTGCTTCTACTGTTATCACCAGGGCGAATTTAACCGCATGAGGTGGTTCGAAAAGGGTTGCTTCTTTGATTTAGAATATGCATGCATAGATATACACATATCCATGCATATATCCACATATATATATATGCATATATATATATATATATGCATATACATTCATATTAAATCGGCTGTCGTTACAGGCTCGCAACCGTCGATGTTGCTCGCAATATGGAGCGTGTGCGTAAAAAGATTCATAACGCAGCCGTGTGCACCCCATGTTAAACGATGGCCCAATGTGTGGCCTCGATACACGCTTATATGCCGGGCTTGGTTGTCTAACGAGTCACTACCTATATCTCCTTATGCTGATCCTGCCCTAATACCATATAATAGCCTATCACTGGGTTCACTACCTAACAATTTTCAAGTAACTTGCTGTACTTGCTAATACCATACACCAAATCCCAACAGTCCCAACAATATTTATTGGTCGTCAGCAAGAGCTAGGTAAGCATATACCTATTTACAAAAAAAAAATCTCAATGCAGACACACAAACACCAACAAAACAAAATAGAACGGAACACACTTATCAAACAAATAGGTCTTTAGCGTGGTATACGTCGATCTTTCTCCCAGTAGTGTCACCTATTTCGTACATTGAGTTGCCGATAACTCCCAAAACTACGCATTTAACTTGTTTGGGCGCGAGTTTGGCACTATAATTATCTATTTGTGAGCTCCGTTTGAAATTCCGGCGATACACCACTTGTCCAATTTGGAACCTCACTTCCCTGCTCCTCGTGTTGTAAACTTTTGAGCTCCTGTCATGCGCAATCTTCAATTCCTTGAGGATTTTTTCTCTGTTTAGCTGCATTTTGTCGGAACCAGTAAGTACTTCACACTCAGTGTCTTTTATTGATTCTAGTTTGCGGAGTATGGCGTATGATGCGCCATGTTGAACCTTCGGCAGCCCGAATACGGCATAGTAGGGCGATTGTCCAATCGCGGTGTGGACTACACTGCGTAGCGCGAACGCGGCCTCACTCACGTACCTGTCCCAGTTTTTCTGGTTGCCTTGGATATACGAACGCACTATCTAAAGTACTGAACGGTTAACCCGCTGCATTGCCTTGTGGCGAGTAGAACGCAGTCTTTACATGTTTAACTCCGTATTTATCTAAAAACGAGGTGAATAACTCGGAAACAAATTGTCTGCAATTGTCAGAGTGTACGGACTCTGGTATGCCGAAAACACGGAAAACGTACTTTTCTAGATATTTTACAACTTCTGCTGCTGTCGCTTTACGCATTGGTTTAAGGAACACAAATTTGGAGAAATGATCGAGACAGACGAACGCATAACAATTACCATCACTAGAACGCGGATAAGGACCCATAAAATCTATATATAAACGTTGGAACGGTCTTTCGGTGACATGTTGCCCATCAATGGTCTGTTGAACGAGTTTTGGACCTTGCAGCCCTTACAGGTCTCGCAGTCTTTACAGAAATTCTGCCACCATACCAGGCCAGTAGTATTTCTCTCGGATCCGTGTCAACGTTTTATGGATTCCTCCATGTCCGGCCGACGGTGAGCAATGAGACGACTCTACTAACCCTCGCCGCAGCTCCGACGGTACCCAAAGCTTCCAGGCTTGGTCCTCCTGCTGTCCAGTCCTCCTGTAAAACTGTGTTCTCTTGTAGACATATCCGTCCGAAACACACACATCCGGTAGTTTGTCTTGGTTTTCAGTCACCGTCTTCTTAAGTTGTGTATATTCTTCCATCGTGAAATAAGATGAGTCCAAACAAACGTCCAAACCTCTGTCGTTCAGCTTGATTTCATCAATGTCGACTCTCGAAAGCGCATCTGGCACGACATTCTGTTCCCCTTTTCGGTGTTGGATATCGAAGTTGAAAGCTTGCAGTTTCAGACTCCATCTGGCTAGCCGTCCCGACAAGTCTTTCTGATACATCAGCCATTTTAGGCTGGCATATGGCAAAAAAATAAAAATATTCAAATCGGTCAAGCTGTTTTCGAGTCTTAGCGAGGCTAACGGACAGCAATTCATTTTTATATATAAGATATCTTCCTTTAAAAATGCGCAGGCTCGAAATTGACTTTAGAGCTAGGGTCTGGAGGAATTTTTTTCTTAGAATTTCATGAAGAATCCGAATATGCTCGGAATAATGTCGAAAAAAATCGATCCATACAAATTGACCCGCCCTGATATATATGCATGTATATACTCCTTTTGGGCAACTAATTTTTTTTGCTAAAACTTATTTATTTTCCTAAAATTGAATGGGCTATGAAACTGCATAGTTAGACTTTTTTCCAAAAAATTCTGAACACAATACAAAAATACGAGATATAATAATGGATCGAGTGGAGCACCGACGCCCTTACTATCGGAATATCTTTCACCTTGACTTCTGACAATTTGCAAATAATTTCATTTTGGAATTACAGAATAAGTATATGAATTGTGAGAAGTTTACCTAGTGACAAACTTTTATAAAATTTTTTGCAACATAAGCGCCTTCTGACGACTCTTTATCTTCCGTCTAGACTTCTGACAATTTTTCCCCTACTTTCTTATGTTGTCTTCGATTATATTACAAATTTTCACAACTTTACCTCATCACTTATTTTTCTAAAAAAATTGCATGTTTAACCCCCCACCCTCACTTTATATTACCAGTGAGAGTTCTGAAGGCCTGCCTCTCGCTATATCGGTAACAACCGAACCTGTAAATATTAAAATTTCTACTTACCGAGTGACAGCTTCCGGTACGTAGCCAGCTCTTAGACTATATGTTGTATAGCTCACGTCGTAATCCTACTTTTTTTCTAAAAAGCTACGTAAATTTTTTAAGTTGACTGCACGGGAAAAATATGAGTTCTAAAACTTAAAATACCATCTTATTGAATTGGCAGCCCCAGTGGTCGAGTGGTTAGAGATCGGCACTACCACCCGGTAGGTCCAGGGTTAGATCTCTGTAGCCTCTCGGTAGGCAATGGCAAGCCTCTGATAATATTTTTGACTTGAAAACAGCTTATTTATGTATATCCCATTCTACTCATATTATGGTGAACTTTATGGACAAAAATTCAGACATAGCCAAAGGCTTCTCCAAAGGTGATAAAGTGGGTCTTGAGCTAAAGTGACTAGAGATAACACAAACGGCAATAGCGCAAATTTGTGTTACATATTTCATTTTTCGGTGAACAATAAGACCAACTTTTAAACTTTACAATTGAGTAACTAATAAAGCAAAATAGTGCAAATACATATGTAGGTAGTCACCCAGTTACATTTGACAAAAATTTGTACATGAAAAAGTTAAATGAACGGATTTGTAAGTATACAATTTTGAAAGTGCCCAGCCTCGCGACGGTCAGCGCCCGCGTCCTCCGGCCCCCTCCCCTACTTTCGCAATTATGCACTGGTGGCATTATAAGCGTTAAAAAAAGAATAATAATAAAATGACACTAATTCACTTCTGAAACTGCTTTTTGATGTCCAAGTAATTGGGCCGTCGCTGTGGTATAGTGGTTAGCAGTGCGCGCTATCACAGGGCGGGGTCTGAGTTCAAGCGCTAGTCAAAGCAACATCGCAAAAAAATATAGAAAAAGTTTTTTTTCTTAACAGCGGTCGCCCCCTCTCCAGGCTATGGCAAACCTCCGAGTGTATTTCTGCCATGCAAAACAGCTTCTCATAAAAAGACAATCGCCGTTCGGAGTCGTCGTAAAACTGTAGGCCCCTCGCCTTTGTGTGACAACCAGGGCTCTTTAGCTATGAGGTGCCATATTGAGGATAAAAAAGTGCCAAAATGTTCCAAATAGAAAAATGAAAGTGCCAAAAAAGGAGGCATTCTTTTTAATCCTTCCCATTTAGCAATAAAATAAGAACCACATTTCAAAAGCAAAAGTGCAATGCCAAAATAAGATAAACCAGTTGAATAATCTTTAGAAATTAGAAAATTTTAGTTGAGAAAAAAGAGGTACACGCAAAGGATTTCACAAAACTGTTTTGAAATATTTTGTGCCAAATTGAAAAATTAAGTGCCAAAAATGGCACGGTTTGAGCCAAGTTCGCACCCCTGGTGACAACGTCAAGGCGCACGCCAAAAATCGGAGGAGAAGCTTGGCCAAACATTAACATATTTGTAAGCGCCAATCTATTATTATTAATTGGAAATATGAGTGAAGCAAGTGATGATAATGCAGAAATTTCAACTGAAGATAAAACTCAAGACAATATTCTCTGCGTTATATGCTGGAAACAGGAAGGGCAACTTTTGTTTGATCCATGCAAACATTTTAAAGTGGTATTTTCAACATATTAAAGAGCATGCAGATAAAATTCTTACAAAAGCGCTATATTCAATTTGCCGAGCTGTTACTAAAGACGCTTTCCCTATATTTTGTTAGACATTTAATAAGTAAAAATATTTTGTGAATATTACTTATTTAACCGCGTATCTAGAAAATGCAAAACCTCGTATGTGAGGTTGCCAAGATTTTGTAGGAGAGTAAAGATAGGTCTATTTCAAAACGGTTCTCTCTTTTATCTCTAATTATCTCTTCTTATTATATCGATATTTAAGTATAAATGGATAAGGGCTGATACCAAGAGCTTCCGGTCAGCAAATATCTTTTTTGGCACAAATGTCAGTTACCGAGGTTTTGCAGAGCGACGATACGCGGTTTTGTACTTTAAACGACGATATGAATTATATCAAATTTTTTGTTTAATTGTATTTTTGGAATAAACAAAGCTCTTTTTCCTTCTGTCAGTATACTGTTTTTGTAGGTGTAAATAACCAATGGGAAATAAGGCAAAATTTGTTTTATTTCCAACCTTTGTTTGAAATAAAGCAAAACTCAGATTTTGGTATTATTTCCCATTTAAAATTGAAATAAAGCAAATTTACAAATTAATCAAGTTTACCAAGCTGATTTCAATACATTTTATTGGAAAGTTAACTAATTACCGCCTTGGCCTCTTTTTTGGCGGGCAGACATGCATACAATTTTGATATTTTTTGATAATTTTTAATTTTTTATATTTTTCAGAATATAGATTTTTTGAACGTTGGCGTGTCAAATGAAAGCTTTTGGGTCTTTCTGATTGGCCGGAGCAGAAAGCTTTCCGATACAACTCTGCGTGGAACTGGTTTTCAAAGGAGTTAAATGATTTAACTGGTTCAATTTTCCAACAACAATTGCATGCGATTTACGAGCAACTTGTTTATGAACGTGTTTTGTTCATTTAACTGGTTCAAGCCCATTTAACACGTTTAGCTCGTCAATTTGAACGTAGTATAACCTAAAGTTTTTTAAAGCAAACGAAATGAAATTTGACGTCAACTTTTTATTATTTGAATGCTGAAACGGGGTTCCTACGAATATTCGCATTCGCATTCGCAAACGCGGGGCTTCCGCATTAGTTTTAACATTGGCATTCGCAATAATCAATGCGGATCTTTTTCGAATGCGAATATTGAATAGACCGAAAATTCTTACGAATATAATGTTTAACAGCTATTTCAGTCCTCTTTCATATGATACCAAATTTGTTTAATTTGGATAAGCGGTTTGTTTATTATCCGGAAAGGTCTTTTATTTCGGAATAAAAAATATTAGGCCCAGTTTAACTCGTAAAAAATAACTGTTATTTTCGTTACATGGAATATTGTGCGAGTGCACTGATAAATCGTATATCTGGCCAGTCACAGAAGAAAGGATTAAAAATGGATTACAAAAACGAAAATCGAAAAACGCTGACGACGTTGCAGGTTCCCCAAATTCCGAAACAATCAAAAGAATGAGAATGAGGAATAATTTGGAAATCAACGATCTTGCCATGATGCAAGATTATGAAGATGAAAGTCAGGAGGATACATCCGACATTTGCAGCCCCGATGCAATTCTCAAAAAGGAATTATTGCGCCCGAAAAAAAATAAATATAACTCAAAGTCCTCTCGACTTGTGCAGCGTCAATCGAAAAGAATTTACAATTTTGTTATGTTTCAAGTTTTTAAAGTTTGTCGCCTCGAGCGAGTAGTTATATAGTGGCGTAGGTTTGATTTACGACCCTTCAAATAGTTTTTACTAAATTCAATGTTCCAATTTGTAAATTCAAGTACTAAAAACACATTAAAAATTGGTAGCCTTTCCATTTTTTATTTACCTAAATCACCTAATTTACTCACCTAATTATTTCTTAAAAATACTTTACATCCGCATTCGCATTCGTATCCGCGGATGTTCGCTTGTAAATATCCGCATCCGCATTCGCATCTACGGATGTCTAAAATTCCACATTCGCAACATCCCTAGTGCATACATACATACATACATATATAAAAAAATTTTTTTTAGTTAACTAAATAGGTAACGAACAGTGTTGCCACTATTGGTCTTTTCCGACCAAATTTGGTCGCTTCTTTTTCATTTGGTAGTGGTAGACAAACTAAGATTTTGGTCGTATAGTTGAATTACGTTATTAAATTCTTAATTATAAATATATATGTATATATTTCAAACATCATTTTGCATATAAATATTTGCAATTGTACATTTTAAACATTTGCCAATCCTGCCTTTAAAAATAAGAAACATAATTGGTTTGGCCACTGATGGAGCCCATGTGGAGACTTGGGCGGGCTGAAAACATTATTGAGTGCAGAAACCGATTTATTTTATATAAAGTGCACAAGCCACTCACTTCACCTTTGCTCAAGCTACGCTTGTAAAAAATTGCCGAAAACCATTGAGACACTGCCGCAGTCCAAAAAGGATACATGAATTGAAGGAATTTCAGGACTACTGTTCGGTAAACCCCCACAAAATCTTGGGAATATTTTAAAAACGATGGCTTTTACTAGAATGCGTTACGTTAAGAATAGTTGATCAATGGGATAGTTTGAAACTATTTTATTTCCTGCTTTTACGAAGTAAACGGTATGCTACCAGCAGACCTGGCAGAAGGAATGTGTTGCAAAACCAAATCCCATTTTTTATTTCTATCGTATATTTTGCCCGTAATTAACAATCCTAACAAAGAGTTCCAAGCTGAAAGCTCTTGTTTGCCATACATATGTATATGAAACTATCAAAGCAGATTATCTTTTAGTTTTGAGGAATTTTATTAAAAAATATGCGATCAGTAACAATATTAATATTGATTTTAAAAATGAAAATAATCATATTAAAATATCTGAATTTTTGTTGGAACGAAAGCTGAGATGTTTATGAAAATTAATATCAGTTGTTTTGAAATTCTTGAAGTTAAACCCAATATATTAAAGTTTTACATAGAGTTTTTGGACCAAATAAATTTAAGATTTGATTCCAAGTGTAAAGATATAAAACTTTTACAAATAATAACACCAGCTAAGGTAGTTTCTAAAGAAGATTTAGCAATTTTACCTCTTCTGTTAAAGTTTTCCCATCACATAGATTGCGATCCTGATATAATAACCACACAGTGGAATTTACTGAGGCTAAGTGAGCTTGATATTTCTAGCGATCTGGATATTGATATGTTTTGGGAAAAAGTTTATTCTATTAAAAATGGAATGAAAGAAAATAGCTTCATGCATCTCGCCAATTTTGTTTTTAATATAATTTCATTACGACATAGCTCTGCGGCTGCAGAACGCAAATTTTCAATGCTTTCTTTGATAAAAACTAAACTAAGAAATAAACTTAAGATTGATAGTATCAATAGCATAAACTTCTAAACAAAAATGGCGCGCATTATGTGTGGTCAGCTACTAAAGATTTGCATGTGTAATTCATTGATTTAAATTTACTTTTAAGAAATTAAACTTATTGGAACATAAAATGTACATATGTATATACTTAACTCAAACAGCCAAGAAATGTTAAATGATCTCATCTCATTTATTTCTTGTTTGTTTTAAAATGTACGAGGTACATACATATATGTATGTATGTAAATGTTTTGTATTCGAAACATTTACGACTCTATTATGTATCAGTGACAAATTCTTGTCAAAGTTTTTATTACGGAAAAATAGATAAAAAAGCTTAAATTTGTCAGTAAAAAATTTTTTGTCACCGATACAGAATTGGGCTATTAATCTTAAATAAATCAATTATTTGCTTTCGGAATGGTTTTGTCATTGAAATTTATTTGGTAGGTTGTAAACGATTTTGGTCGGAAATTGGTAGGGGAAAAAAATGGTTACTGGCAACGCTGGTAACGAATAGACTGAGTTCAGACACGCAAACTTTTGTCGTGGCAATTCGTTACTTGTGGAAAAGGGGCGACGAGGAAAGGGGAAGGACACCGAGTTGATCGTGCTCAGGCAACACGCTTCGTGCTCTCGTTCGTCACAGCTGACAACAACAATTGTGTACATTGGCCCATTTTGTGAATTCCGGGATTTCGGGATCTTAAATTGGTAATCCCGAGATATTTCAGGATATTACTACAATTAATTAAAATATGCTAACAAACTAGTTTTTTAGTCTTGCTTCAGTGCGAATACTAGAAATAAAAATAAATTTGTGTTTTTAAGCAAAGAAATATAAATGTCTTTATTTTGTATCAGTTTAAAAAGCTAATTACGAACTGAATAAACTAAAAACTATGGAAGTGAAATTCATCCATATTGCCGTCGCAGTCATTTTTACAAAAAGTAAAAAATAAGAGATCATCTTTACACTTACATATAGTATTCATACATATACACAGATGTGTGGTAACATTAGTATGCCACAAGATATATGTATATACGTACTAATGTGTATACAAAAGTCGGACGGATTTAGTAAAAAAAATGATGTCATGTCTTCGATTCGCTTCAAATTTTTTTATGCGTTCTATACATGAAATTAGCTAACACGTATTCAAGGATTTTTTTTTATTTTTTCCTTGGGAGATATGATCTGTCAAAGTTCGAATTTTTTCGTGATTCCGACCATTCATGTACTTCTTCAAATCGTTATATCTCGGGCTCTACTCATCGTAGAGACTTCATCTTAACGTCGTTTTGAAGATAAAGAAACGGGCTTTCTATACGATGATTGTCCTAAAGTTAACTTAGCTATTAACAGTTGAACTTTTTTGAGTTGATTTGCATAGTGAAGACAAGTAAATTTGAGATTTAAATTTACACCATCGTAATCTTTGTTTCATTCTCTATAAAAAAATGATCAAACAAATTTTAGTTTTTCAATAACTATTTTTAAAATATTTTTTTTTTTTGACGAGGTGTTTTATTTTGTGACAGTCAATAATGAAGTCTCTACAATGAACACAACCCGAGATATAACAATTTGAAGAAGTACATGATTGTTTAGTCGGGAAAAAATGCAATATTTGACAGATCATATATCCGAAGAAAAAAGGAAAAATGTGAAGCCAATCGAAATTCGAGATCCCGAATCCCGGTACTAGATGCCTTAGTGTGAATGCGACGGGCAACCACGGTTGTCACTTGTTAAAAAAATAACCAACCAAAATCTGGAAAAAACAACCTAATGGCGAAAAAACAACCAAATTAGTTTTTCACGTATAAGCAAAACTTATTACAAAAAAAAAACGAGTGCTTTCAATCACATACTTACTTTTCTTATGTATTTTGTATGCGCATGTTACATTAAAAATAGGAATTTAAAAAATTTATTTATTAATTTTTGGCATTCAGTATACAAAGTAAAGTAAAAATTGGTAATTTTTAATTGAAAAGGAAAAAAACAATAAAATCAGAGAAAAAAACTACCAAACAAGCAAATTCGTAAAAATAAAAGAAAAACAACCAAGTTTGGGTAGAAACAACCAACAGTAGAATGTCATCCAAGACGGAATGGTGTAACCTTACGATATCAACAAAACGAAATGAGGGAAATTATCTCCTATTTTCTTTCGTTTTGACATCCTAAAGTACCAAAAACGCAATAACAAAATACACGGGATTTTTGCTTACATACATATATGCGCTTGCTACCACCTTATATGGATGCGGCATGATGTGAATTTCTTTAATTCATCGAATGTCAATAAAATTGTTTCCATTGAAGATACAACCTACCATGTCTCACCTTTGAGTGTGGCATCACTGTTTTTTTGATGATTTTAACACCATTGTTAACGATTTGTTACGAACGTAGGAACCGCCCCCACTACCGTCCACTTCATTTTTGCTGCGTTTTTCTGGTTTGCTGTCATTTAAATTATAGATGCTAATGCCATGAACCAATTATGCGGATCTGACTGGTTGAGAAGCAGCCATTTGCAATTTCATTTGAGAAAAGAGTACGTGACGTTCGACATTTTAAAGTTTGCTGTTCCTGTTTATTTGTGTACATGGCTTTGTTTATGTATTTTGTGGGCGGTTTATATCAATATCGAAAGTGATTTGTGAGCGATTTTCAATACATTTGTTATTGAAATATAATTAAAATGAAGTGCGCGATAATCGGTTGCCAAAATAGGTACGAAAATAAATCGGTTGGCACAAACATGCGCCCATGCAAAAGCATTTCTATTCTATAATCTCTCGATATGATTCTCGATATGATAAGCCTTCTCCGGCAATCGTGGCTTTACTAAATTACTTTAACTGACTTCGAACTGAATAACCATTTGGGCTCACATTTTATATTTGCTTTTGGATTTGTTGAAACAAAGCAATTGAAGACCACGGGAAATAGAACAACTTTTACCCCTCTTATTAACGAAATAAAATATCTGGAAGACAAGGGTTTACAGATTAAAATCGACGATGACAGTTTCAAAGTATATTTTGTATTAGGCTTAGTAGTATGGGATAACCTTGGTTTGAATACAATCTTGCGGTTTTCTAAATAGTGTAACAGTTCCTTGTTTCGCAAATTTTGTAGATTAGACAAAGTTTCAACTAAATCCATTTTTAAAGAAATCGCAAAATTTAATGTTACCGATAACTATGCATTAGGACTTAATGCACGATCTCTTTCAAGGTGTATGTTTATATGACATATGTAATATTAGCCGTCATCGATTCGCCACTTCGCTGCTTGCCATGTGTGAGTTCCGGTCGCTTAACGAAAAAATTTGCATGTGAAAGTTAGCTAGCAAAGATGGACAATAGCGAGTTTGGGTTTACCTCATTGAGTTCGTTCGTTTCGCCACTCGCTAACTGTTGGCGAATCGATGACGGCTATTATACTTTCTTTACTTAATTCTAATTACTTTACCCTTGAGTAATTGAACTCGAGAAAAACTTTATTTCCATATGGGGAGACCGAAATAGCTAATATAGAACGAAAAATGACACTGAAGATGGTACAACGCCGAAACCGGTTTTTCTGCAAACCAAGCTTGACAAGGGAGGACGGAAACTCGTTCCAAAATAAATTCAAATACATCTCCTTCACTGAAGCTAAATAAACTTAAATGTATGGCAAAAATTGTAAAAATGCCCAGCATTGTCTAGCCGTCATTAATTAGGCAATGACATTTCTCACAAAAACGAATAAAATTAGGGGGTAGGGTCTTGAAATTTCAAAAAAAAAAAATATTTTCGATGGGCACCCTAATGTACATACAAATATTTATTTTTAATAACATTAGCTGGTTTCAATTAAATAATTAAAGCAAATACTACCATGTATGAACACCTTTTTGCGGAACTTCGCTACATTTTGAAGTTGATTGAAGTCTTCCCCTGTCAACTTGACTTACAAGACCTTTAATAATTGAATAATGATACTTACATACATATAATTAAAGTTTATATAAGTTTTGCACGCCTTAAAAGAATATAACATCTGAACAGAATACAAAGTAAATAGAAAATCATATAGGCCCCTATTGCGAGTGTCAACTGGCAGTAGAATAGAAATTTATGGATCGAGTCGATTATCTTTTATCTTGCTATTGTGTAACTTGATCGATAAAAATTTGTACTATTGTGAATGGTTGACTGAATTGTAAACAGCTGTTTGTTTGTTTACATTTGTTTCTTTAGTGTTTCATTTACATAACTTTTAAAAAATTGCTTTTAATATAAAATTTAAAAAATGGAGACAGTTGAAATTTGGTTTAGTGATGATGTGGAAACTAATTAGTATAGTTGGCTAAAACAAGGAGGAAATTGCGAGATTCGTCGAATCCCTTGGAGTTGGAAGATGAAGTGTATGTACATATGTGAATTTTATGAATAGTAGTTGCGTTACAGATGTTTCACGGTTTGTAAGTTTTACAGGATTTGCAGGAAAAGCTTTTTTCGTCATTAAAAAACTTTATGGAAAGTGGCCACCTGGAACAGCATCCTGTAAAAACCTGCAAATCGTGAAGTATCTGGAACGCAACTAGTTTAAGAAATACGGTACGGTGTAGTTATTTGTACAATGATGTTGAGTATTTGTGTCCAAACGCGTGAGCCGATTTTAAAACTTTAACTACACGTGTAGTGAAAGAATTAAACTTTAAATTACAATAAAGATTTCAAATTTCCGAGCACTAGTTAATTAATAATTATGCAGTTTTTTCTTTCCGCAAATTCCTTTGCCTATGTCCTCATTCTCCTGCATCAGGTCGACCAATCGCACAAGTTGCCTTTTGTTGCTTACAATAGTTGATCTGTAATTCAGACACATACATACATATGTATGTATATTCTAAAATTTTTTAAAACTTCCAGCTCAATTGACTTACTTTTTATCCATTACAGTACCACTTTCTTGTGTAAATTTTATAAACGCAAACTCCAACGACTTAAAAGCAGCAATAGAAGGATGAGCGATTAAAAAGTATTCACAGTCGTTAATTTTTTGAAAACTAGGGGGAGGGGCGAGCTCGAGCACCCCCCTGCCCCTACCTGGCTACGCCCATGGATGTGCAGCTAAGCAAAATATACTGTAGTCGTTTATCTACTGCCAGTCGACATTCGCAATACGGGTGAAAATTCTGTTCAATTCACTTTTTTATTGCATGTTTTATAATTTTTGAATTTGAAAATTTGTTCCATTTTTCTTTTAACTTTTATATCTTTCGCCGGGCCGCTGACATTCAGCCGGGCCCGGGTCAATTGACCCCACTGACCCCCTCTATCGACGAACCTGTGTATGTAGGTATGTATTGTGCATTTAGTAAAAGTAGCAGTCAGTTGTACAATTTTTGTGTCTAACCAAAGAGTACTGAAATGTACTGATTTTTTGCTCTCAAAAAGCCGAAGGTACTGAATTTTGAGAAAAAAATCTGGCAACCCTACACTTGGCATTTCCAATTGGCGTCAGTTGACATAGAAGAGAAACGACTGGAGTGCTTTGTTGTACTCGGCCAAAATCGCTTAGGTGGTTACAGCGCCAGACAAGAAGAAAAATAGTTTTCTAAGACAGTCGGGTCTATGTAATCGGAACAACCCTGATATATGTATGTACATATACCTGGGCTGCCACAAGTAGAAGAACAGGTAGATTAATTTATATACATTTTACTGTTTTCCTAGTATCACGACATACATACTCACCACGAACTAAATTTTTGTTTTACATTATTGAAAGATATTTGTGCAACAATGCATTCAATAAATTGTTCGTTTATATTAAAAGTTTTTCTCATTCTTTATTAACGTATAACAATAATCATTTTTTAACATTATAGGTAAGCACGATTTAAGAATAAAAAAGATTTGTACAAATTCTTGAAAAGATAAGCAATAAACCCGACGATTTGTATATCACTATGCTTAACAGTTTTCTAACTACACTTGTGTGTTGTAAATTTTAAGTTCCATGTAAATTGGGATGATGCCCTATGTTGTTGTAAACTGCTTTTGCGACCTCTTCCTGCAAAGTTGATGGCGGATCGGAAAGAATGTCTGTCTTCATTGACAAGTATTTCAACTTATTTGATACCGCTAAAATAAAAATAAAAGTAAGTAAAAAATATCTTTGAAATACATTTTAATATCGAGACACACCTGGTCGTAGGTCAATTAAGGAACAATGCTGGTCAACCCATAAAAACGCCGTACGTCGTAATTCTTCCAAACTGGCACTAGACACAGACGAAGTATATGAGGTCAGCAGGGGTTCCAAAATAAGTCCCAACTGTTAAAAGGAAATAATGAATCTATATGCAATACATCGACGTACATACTCCATATGTAAATAGGTATACGGGGATATATCGTCGCCCGGATAAAAGATTGTCGCATGTTAATTTCGGAAGTTTTTGGGAAATCGCGATTGAAGTTTGGAATGCAATTTTTCAAAACTGAGACGATAGACTTTCTCCAAAGTCTCGGAAAATGTTACTAGTTCACGAAATTCTTAAATTATTTTATTTTTATTGTTTATTGTTAGAGCCAGTTTTTCAGTGCGAGTTTAACTCTGTTTGCCATTGAAACTAAGTTGAAATTTAGTGTGCAGTTTGGCTGGGTTAAACCGAGTCACCAAACCGAGCTGCTGCCAAAATTTAGATGAAAGAGGAGGAAAAACATTAAAATTGTTTGCGAAATACACGAACACAGACTCATTATAGCTGATTAATTAACAAACACGATATAAACCCAAATTTCATAATTTGGGCAAACGTTATGAAATTTAGCAAAATTTTACCAAAATTTTTAACTTCTTGATCAGCAACTCTAAACAAAATATTGGAATTCAGTTTTGTAGCCCATCAAATTTTAGTATAACAAAGTACAAATTTTAAGTATCTAGGACTTACCGGTGATTTTTGGCAATTTTTCTTGTTGTAGGTGCTCTGCATTTTTTTCATATAAAAAAAATTTCGAACATAAATTGCCAAAAATCAACGGAAAGTCATAGCATCTATAGCCCAAGCTCTTTCATTTGACACCTCATTTTCGAAAAGCGAACGAACGGTGCAGATCTGATGACTTGAAAAAAATGCCTTTGGGTATTATACATATTGGTTTTTTTTTTGGGTTTTCTTATTTATTTTTCGATCTGTAACTTTTTAATGAACAAATAAAAAAGTAAAAAAATGGTGCACGAGGATCATGGTTCAATAGTATATTGTATAATAGAGCACACACATAATTGGCAAATTTTCCAACTGCAGACGATATGCTAATAAAAATTATGAATTTTTACTTAGGTGCACGCATCGTAACGTTTTAAATAAGTTTTTGTTTAACTATCTTCTAATGAGAGCACATAGGCCTGCCCCGTTTACATTGATTCCTTTTATGCTCCAGAACACTTTACAAGTTGTCCGATAACAGTTTTAGGTACGCACCAACCACAGTATACTATAAAAGCCACGGGTATTAGAATTTCAAAAAAGGAGTCACGCCACTTTGACTATTGATAACTTCTTTTCTATTGCAACCAATACTTCTAACGGGTTGCATTCGATTCTGCTCTCCAAATACTACCAGTTCATTATAAATTCAAAAATGAGCAATCAACGCACCAAATTTTGCAACGTAAAAATACAAAAATAATAGGAGTCACATTTTTATTTGTGAAAATTTGCCAGTTTTATTTTTGAATTGTATGCATATTTGGCCGCTGTGGTGTAGTGGTAAGCAGTGCGCGCTTTCACTCATCAGCACCTGGGTTCAAACCCTGGTCAAAGCAACATCGAATAAATATAGAAAATAGGTTTTTTATTAACAGCGGTCGTCCCTCGACAGGCAATGGCAAACCTCTGAGTGTATTTCTGCCATGAAAAACAGATTCTCATGAAAATACAATCGCCGTTCGGAGTCGGCGTAAAACGGTAGGTCCCTCCGCTTTGTGTGACAACATCAAGGCGCACGCCACAAGTCGGAGGAGAAGCTCGGCCAAACACTAACATATGTGTAAGCGCCAATCTATTATTATTATTATGCATATTTGGCTTGAAAATATGTGCGATGGTTCTTTTTTTGGATTTACATAATCGACCTAACATATGTAACCTGATTTTGTTAATAAAGGGGGGAATGTGTCCGAATAAAAACTGTCGAGTCATGCGAAAATTCGAACTAATTGAGAATTTCCCATTTATATGTACATATGTGGGGCACCCTACTGTTAGTAAAGTGATTTTTATCCTTAAGCAACTGCAAATAACTGTAAACTCAACACTAAATTTAAACATCAGCATTTTCTTCAAAAATATACGGTTTAGAAGATATTTAACACCTAAAGGGTAAAATTGTGGTAAACTGTCTCTAGAATGGCACTTTAAAGCAAGAGTCGAGTTTCCCCAGATTATTTCAAAATATCTAAACCTCAACAGTAAGAAATGGACACATTGAATAGATTTCTTTAATAATAACTGAAAAACAAATTACAGTATATTCCGTTTAGTCTCCTATTTACTTAGGTGCATTTTCTGCTTACGTGCACAATTTTGCCAAAATACTGCTTCATGAAATGTATTTTGTACGAAATTTTCACTTTTGGCTGCATTTCCGCTTCCCAACGCTTTTCCATTTAACAGTCCTGTTTTTGAGTAAGTTTTCTTCGATTTGTATGAAAAATACTTCGCTTACCAGCACTAAAAATTTTTCAAATTTTATTTTTGCTAGCATGTTGCTCTCTCTTAGCGATGAAGACCCATAAGAATATAATAATACCCCTGTAGCGACTAGTCTTAAAGAGGCCTTATTCGCATTAAATACTTTAAAGCAATTTCATGAAAAACAGTATTGAAACAATTTACAAAATCTAAAACAAAACAAATCATAGTTTTATTTGTAAAAGTCATCAATAAAAATCAATCAGTGATTTTTACTTACAAAGTTATGAATAAAAATTAAAACCTACCGAGATTTAACAAACAATAAACTGAAAACAAACAAAGAATCCAAAATACTTACACTGACGGAACAAAGTATTGGCACAGCAAATTTTTCTCAATATATGCAACAATTTTTATTCTAATATTTTTCCGCCAATTTTCCATACAAATATGGTTCACTCAACAACAAAAAACCTGAAAATATAATTCCTAAACTTTGTGGAAAACTCGCGAAAATTCAGCAAATTTTCATCACATTTTTCAACTTTTTAATCACTTTATTATAATAGAATTGATTGGGCTACAAACCTGCATACTCAAAAAAAATTCTAAAAAATCTGATTAAAAAGTTGAAAATTTTTATGAACATTTGCTGAATTTTCGCGAGTTTTGCACAAAGTTTAGAAATTATATTCTTATGTTTTTTGTTGTAGAATGAACCATATTTTTATACGAAATTAGCGGAAAAATCTTAGAGGGAAAATTGTTGCATATATTGTGAAAAATTTGCGGTGCCAATACTTTGTTCCGGCAGTGTAAATCGTAATATTTACTCACTGAACCTGACCAGAAAGGTGCTGCACCATTAAATGTTAAATATCTTCGAAATCGTACATTTTCAAAGAAAATGTATTATAATTTACTTTAAAATCAATAAAATTGCCTTTCATCTGCTGGTAATGTTATAACTTTAGATAGAATCAGTCGCACAGTGGTTCGGATCGCAAATCTAGCTGGACGAAACTATTTAAACAAATACTCGTTGATGGATCTTTACACCACTTCTTACCTAGGGGAATTTGGGTCGCTGATTACGAATCTGAAGTCACTTATCAAAAATTCAAAATGGCGTATCCAATATGGCGGACGAAAATTAAAAAAAAAATCGGTAGATTTCTATGAATCTGGGTATCTGGGGGTTTTCTGGGTCGCTGATTACATATCTAAAGTCATTTACCAAAAATTCAAAATGGCGGATCCAATATGGCGGACGATAATTAACAAAAAATCGGTAGATTTCTATAAAACTGGGTATCTGGGGGGTTTCTGGGTCGCTGATTACATATCTAAAGTCATTTACCAAAAATTCAAAATGGCGGATCCAATATGGCGGACGAAAATTAAAAAAAAAATCGGTAGATTTCTATGAAACTGGGTATCTGGGGGTTTTCAGGGTCGCTGATTACATATCTAAAGTCATTTACCAAAAATTAAAACTGGCGGATCCAATATGGCGGACGAAAATTAAAAAAACTCGGTAGATTTCTATGTAACTGGGTATCTGGGGGTTTTCTGGGTTGCTGATTATTTACTTTATTTACTTCGGAACGACCATTCGCATCAGATATTTCTTTCAATTTGCTAATCACATAATCATGGACATCTTGTTGTCTTTTAGTTAGAAGTTTCAGCAACACTTCTCCAAATGTCAAACAACTCACTCCTTAAGATTTTATTTACCATTACCAAAATTTAAGATCACAGCAAGAAATACAAATAAATTTCAGAAAAAATTTTATAACAGCGTTTAAAGATTTGCATGCCTGTTGTATAATCTTTTAATTTCAGAAAGCAGAAAATTCGCGAGTTACTATTTTTTTTAACTCTTACATAACCAAAGTTTTTACAGCTCCAAGTATTTTTCTGTTTTAACACACAACCCCTACCCCCGCCTCCCCCGTGGATCCTCCACTGATCTTATATTTATATTCTGATACATTCATGTTAATAATTACTTTTGAATTTTGAGATTTGACATACCGTCACTAAAATGTAAATATCTAAGCCAATTGGTTAGACTTGGTTATCGAACTTACCCACTGCATTTGCGAAGGTGTAAAGAATAATATGCAAGTGGTTTTATAACGGCCTTCGGCGGCCTTTACTTTTCCTACTCTTTAATTTATTTTTTAATTAATCAAAACGACGATTTTTCAGAATAAATTTGCTTATACCAATGTGGACATCTATAGCGGAATAAGTGTAATTTTTAGTTTATAAAGTCAATTTGCAATTATGCAAATATTTGTGAGTGCAATTAGCAATCTTTTAAGTTAAATTTCAGCTTTAAAATAGAGTTCTCAAAAAGCCGGCGTTGACTTACCTTTTCCTGTTTGTTTTCATATGTTATGTTAGTGCTTTAATAAATGCAATTTCTATTTGAATGTATTGTCAGGAATCTATTCCAAGTACCATTAAGTATTTTAAAAACAAAAAAAAATTTGACTTTCGTCCAGCTAGATCTGCTATCCGAACCACTGTGAGTCGTAAGCTAAAACAGAAAAATATTGTATTTTCTCGAAAAAATTTCGTTTTTTCACACTTCAGGGCACTTTCGATACTTGAAGGCATGTTCCGATTGGGCCCAAACTTTCACAATTGTATTTTTTCACTACATAGCACATTTATAGGTGCCATAGACGATGCGTCTGACTCGCGAATCATCTGTGTACGTGTTGACTCGCCTTTCGACTACACACAGTTGAGTCATATCGGTGTAACTAACACATATTTATTTTCACTAACACTTCCAAACCGACTCGCGAGTCAGACGCATCGTGTATGCCGCCTATTATAGACGTGAGCACCTGTAAAAATCGAAAGTCGATTTTTTGAAACCACTCTAATATATGAATACTGTTCGTATGAATACGGAGTGTGTAAGCTCACACTAAAGTTATGATTGTGAATATACTACTGTTGTCCGTTCAAATGTTATTTTCGGAGTGAATGCTTGAATAGTTTCGGCGTGATATGCTGGTATTATATAAAAAAAAAAATAATTTTATTTACATATGTATATTGAATTTAAAATTTTCCAGACGAAAAAAATTAATTTTGGTTGGGTTGTATGTCCTCTCCCTATATTTAAGAAATCATCGCAATCCAATTACTATTTCCAGAGAAAATTAATATAAATACCGTACCATTGTAAAAACATTCAAATGCTCATAAAAGTCTAAAGCTGAAAAATTTTCAATGAAATTTACGCAGTGTATTGCAGGTGAGTAGAACTTCTTTTGAGTGGAAAATCACCTGGAAACTCGAACGTCGGTAAATTTGTGACCCACTTGAGATGGCCCTTACCCACGTAAAATGAAAATTAACACATGAAGCACCTAACAAATTCTCTAAACTCTCTAATCTTTCATAACTCTAAAAGCGATCGTATCAAAAGTGAAAATAAATAGGTAAAGTTTTTTATCTGCTTAAAGAAAAAACAGTGTTGCCCTGAGTCAAACTTTCTGAAACGGGCCACTAAAAATTAAGTAGTAGAATTTCAAATATATTTTGGCAGATATTCAAAGGTCTATATGTGAAAATTACTGCCTTAAAATATTTTTTTTTGAAAATTTCAATTTTTCAAAAATTTATTAATTAATGAATTTTTGACCTTCATTTCATAAATTGTTTATATTAATTGCTATATTTCCGTAAATAGTCAGTGAAAAATAACCAAATTTTAATGGTGTATTCAGAAAAAGTAGCAGAATCGAAAAAAATATTCATATCGAAAAAATTTTATTTTTTAACCCATTTATTCCCATCAACCTTAAAAACTGAAAACTTGTTTTTATTTGCTTTTTATTTTATTAACAGGAAGACAAACAACATAAAATTTACGAACTCAATCACTCAAAAAATTTAGAAGTAGGTTTTAGGAGCCGTACCCAAGCGAGTACAATGGGAAGAAGTGTGTTCATTTTCTAGTAGGTGTATTTTTAAAACACGACATGTTGGTGGCACTATATACATACATCTGCAAGAGTTTTGGATCCTTTTGGTAAAATGTGGTCCTGTATAAGCAACAATTGCTGTGAACGCACGTTTCGAAGCCATTTTATCTACGGTATAGTATAGATAATTGGCTATTATCTGCTACATGGATAAAGTTTTTGATGACATAAAATCTGTTTTTGGCAACAATTGGTGTCCTTGTGTCTTCGTCCATTTCCACCGCTATAAAACAATATTCCTATAAATGTATATAACTTCTCCTCAAATATAAAATTATGTTCATTGTGTGGCTGGGCATATGACCGTGTTTGATATATTATAAGTTGCACAACATCTCTGTCGAAAATGGTGTCAAAAACTTCCACCGGGGATTTATGCGCCAAATTTATTTTTTTGCTCGAACATTGGCTTTATAATTACTAATAACAGTGATGTTCATATTGGGCGCATCTTTTGACTAGCAAGGGATCGCTTAAGCTTCATTTCTTAATTTCTGATAACAGTATGCCATCTTCACATGTCGTAATCGTCATCGCTTCAGAAAAGTTCGATATTGCCAGGGACATATTTTGGCATCGTTTCTTCCTCAACCGTGTTGTTGAGCGGTATTATAGCAAAATTGTTTTTCCGTATTCATGCGAGTACAATGGTAATAAATGGGTTAATATTATTAAATAATAATAAATTTCCCAATAAACAATTGAAAATTTAACTGACTTCTCCTTGTGTTAAACAAAAAAAAAATTACGATCTTCTGTAAAATATATACTGACAATTCGTGCAAAAATATTTTAGTGCACTCTATCCCTTAAAAAAGTACGAATGTTTAAACATTATCGTGGATACGCGAAACCACTACCGACGTTGGAACGCAGCGGCGATAAACCTGGACCCGTTCGTCGTTGCATGCTTACGTTATAAAAAGCATATAGGTATGTTATTATTACATATGTTAATAATTCTTACGATTAATTCTTTATATTAATAATTATTGAAATCTCAGTGCCTAAATTTATTTTCGAAATCATGAGGCTCCTAAATTCTGAGAATCTTGAGTACAGACTAGAGGAATGCATAAATGATTTGAAATGCTGTTTATAAAATAATAGTTGATACTAGTATCACGGCGTACTAACACAAAATGACTAACATGGAACACACTGCTGCCGTTCACTTCACACCCAACTGTTTTACTGCACTCGCTGTACTGCCCCGTTACTTTGCTCTCTTTAGTGTACATCAGAATTTGCAGTAAGCAAACAAATACTGTCATTGCAGGAGTTATAGTTAGCAGCGACTCTACAGTGTTTGTTTTGATGGCGGGCAAGCATTGATTTCACTTTTTTTTACTGCCAAGTGAATTTGATTCAGTACTGCAATTCTGATATTGTACACCTCTAGTACAGTGTCACTGCCCACGGAAAAGGAGTGATGGCATTGGTGCATACTGCACTAGTCTACAGGACAAAACTTTTCTTTCGACCCAAAATTTTTCGACTGATTTTGATTTTTGTACTTTAGCTGAATATAAAAAACATGAGAAGGTGTTGGCGAAACGTTTTCCTAGTGCCAAAACCACCAAGCGACAAAACTATTCTTTCGACCCAAAATTGTTCGACTGATTTTGATTTTTGTACTTAAGCTGAATATAAACAAGTAAGAAAGTCTAAGTTCGGGCGGAGCCGAACATTAAATACCCGGCGCAAGTATTAAATATATGTTTTCCACCTTTCCGAAAGCTACCGCTACATGATAAGCCGGGGTGTATACATTTTAAGTAAATTAGCGTCCTTAAATTTCAAAATATTGAAATTTCAAGCATATCTGAAATTTACCGTTATATGAAAAGCGGCCTAAATTTTAGTCCGATTTCAACAATTTTCAACGGTTTGCTTTTATGTGGCAAGCACAATAACCATACCGAGCTTGGTACAAATTGCTAGAACGGTTAGCGAGATACATATATGTGATCACAAGTGGGCGGTGCTACGCCCATTTTCCAAAATTTTGTCATAAACGTATTTCTTGGTAAAGAATTGTTGCAATCATCAATTTTGAATAAATTAGCTTCAATATTTACTGATTTATCGAAGATTTTGTATTTCTCGAAATTACCGTTATATGGGATGTGGGCGTGGTTATTGTCCGATTTTAGAAATTTTCGGCCAGTTGGTATGCTGTACCAGGACCAACAACTGTGCCAAGTTTGGAAGAAATTGGTGTAGCGGTTACCAAGATATACGCATGTAACCATAAGTGGGCGTGGCTACGCCCATTTGCCAAAATTTTGTAATATTCTTATTTTTCGTCTAAAACTCATTGCAAATATCAATTTTGAGTGAATTATCTTCAGTAGTTACTAAAATATCGCAGTTTTCGTTTTTCTGAAAATTACCGTTATATGGGAGGTAGGCGTGGTTATTGTCCGATTTTTAAAATTTTCGGCCATTTGGTATGCTGTGCGAAGGCCAACAACTGTGCCAAGTTTGGAAGAAATTGGTGCAGCGGTTACCAAGATATATACATGTAACCATAAGTGGGCGTGGCTACGCCCATTTTCCAAAAATTTATAATATTCATGTTTTCCGTCTGAAACTCATTGTAAGTATCAATTTTGAGTGAATTATCTTCAGTAGTTACTAAAATATCGCAGTTTTCGTATTTCTTAAAATTACCGTTATATGGGAGGTAGGCGTGGTTATTATCCGATTTCGCCCATTTTCAATACCATCCGTCCCACGCCCAAAAGAAGTTCACGTACCAAGTTTCGTTAAGATATCTCAATTTTTACTCGAGTTATCGTGTGCACAGACGGACGGACGGACGGACGGACGGACAGACAGTCACCGCTTAATCGATTTCTCTTTTCATTCTGATCATTTATGTATACATTTGTCTATATCTATCTTGATTCGTTTTGCCTGTTACAAACAACCGTTATGTGAACAAAGTTATAATACCCTTGTGCACAAGTGCGCTCGGGTATAAAAACATGAGAAGGTGTTCGCGAAACGTTTTCGTAGTGCCAAAACCATCAAGCGAACACGCCAGTTTCATTGCTACAAACCCTCTGCTTCAAATTGTTTAGAATGTAAGATTTTTTCAAGCCACTCAGAATATGTAATTGTAAAAATATAAAAAAATCAACGTTATAATTAAATAACAAAATTAGGAAACGTACTTAATTGAAAAATGTTCCATTCATAAAGTACCAATCATTCATAAGATACTTATGTTGATAAAAAGATAAGCATGCAACGACGAACGGGCCTAGGTTTATCGGCGCTGCGTTCCAACGTCGGTAGGGGTTTCGCTTATCCACGGTAATGTTTAAACATTCGTACTTTTTTATGGGATAGAGAGCACTAAAATATTTTTGCACGAATGGTTAGTGTATACTTTATAGAATAAGATCGTAATTTTTTTTTGTTTAACATAAGGAGAAGTCTGTTAAATTGTCAATTGTTTATTGGGAAATTAATTATTATTTAATACTATTAAAAAATTAAATTTTTCCAGTATGAATACTTTTTTCGATTCTGCTACTTTTTCTGAATACACCATTAAAATTTGGTTTATTTTCATTGAATATTTACGGAAATATAGCAATTAATATATAAAATTGATGAAAAGAAGGTCAAAACTTCATTTAAGAATAAATCTATGAATAAATTTTTGAAAAATTGAAATTTTCAAAAAAATTTTAAGACATTAATTTTCACATATAGACCTTGAATATCTGCTAAAACATATTTGAAATTCTAATACTTAATTTTTAGTGGCCCGTTTCAGAAAGTTTGACTCCCTACAAAACAACTTAACTATGAAGCGAGTAGGGATGACAGCGATTAATCATCTGTTTAAATTAATCGATTATTTTGGTCCAATTTACGATTTGATTACATCGTAGTTTTGTGTTTCATTAATCGATTAATTGCAGAATAATCATAAAAATATTTTCAATAAATATGAATTCTGTAACTTTCTAAAATTTCAAACTGCCGCAAGAATTGCTCAAGTTAGGAGCATACAATGGTGCACATAAATAGTTGTGCATGTAAGCCCGTTTTGAGTCTACAAAACGAATGGTGTTTTCGTTTTTACCAAAAAATTTCGCCTTTTGGTTTCCTCTTTCTCTTTTCGGGTTCGATTCTAAAATAAAGGCAAACGGTGCTAAAATGTTGTGTTCGTTTCTAAAAATGACACACTCAAAAAATATGTACACATTCTCTGCCCCTTGAAGCTTCGCCAGGGGAGAAGGTTGCCCGGAAAATGAGATGGTTGCTTATAACGACAATATGTATTATGAAGCAGGGTTGTTGCGAATATTCGCATTCGCATTCGCAACCGCGGAGCTTCCGCATTAATTTCAACATTCGCATTCGCTTTCGCATTCGCAATAATTAATGCGGAGCTTTTGCGAATGCGAATGTTATGCAAGTGCACTGATAAAACGTATATATTGCCTGTGTTCGTGGGAGTATTTGTGTAACAAAACTGGTCAAATGTCATATTTATCAACTTTGATAAAAATGTCTTTAAACATATTATTTCTTAAGCTATATAACCGAGCTATCAGTGGGCAGTCATACAAGTTCCAACTTCTACTTGACCTTTGACGTACGTCAAAGAGAACACAGTCTTTTTAACAATGTTTTTTTCTGTGCTTTGAACACCTGCATTGCTTTCTTTCTTTATCATGATTTTTTTGGACCAATCTTAAAAAAACGAATAGACACAAATGAAGAAAGTGTGCATTGTAATTCTTAACCAAATTTTCTTGATTTGCTTTTGATGTTACATATATTCGTTTCAATAATTTCAAATGGGCCTCTTTTAGGAATTTGTTATTAGCGAAAATTTTAAAAACAATAATTTTGTTTACTTGGCGGACAATATTTTTTCATAGGGATATACATTGGATACTTGGGTAAAAACTTCTGTGGTCAAACTGTCCCTTCTTTGCTATTTAAAGTCAAAGAGTAAGCTCTTTCAATAGGGATTTCCATCAGAAATGATAAACGTCTGGCTATAAACAGAATCGATGTTCAGATAATTAAAAAAACTATAGGTCTGACCTTTAATAAGATAAGAATTACGTAACTATATGAGATTCAAATGCTTATAAAAACAGTGTGCTTTTTTTAAATAACAATATTTGAATACAGAATTTTGTTAAAAATTTTCATTCCTGGAAAATAATAATTTATTTTTCATATCCACCTATTTAGTTGGCTATAAGCACAAATTTTTCAAACCAGTCGCAGAAGAAAGTTTTAAAAATTAATTACAGAAATTAAATCGAAAAACTTTTATGAAGTTACAGATTCTTCAAATTCGAAACAGCCAAAGTAATGAGAATGAAGAATTCTTTATAAAAGCTTTAGAAAAACCTGACACATCTGGTTTGGCCTCGCCATTATGCTAGATTCTAATTGTTTCTTAAAAATACTTGACACCCGCATTCGCATTCGCATCCGCGGATGTCTAAAATGGCACATTCGCAACATCCCTATTATGAAGTACGTGAGCTGGATAAGGACAAGAGGCAAAAATATGCACTTTTACAGGGTTGAGTGTAACATCAAACAAATTTTGCACCGTGGAAGTGCAAAGTGCGTGGAAGCAACACTCGGCGAACCAGTTCGTCAAATACTAGTAGTTGGTTATAAATAAGCCGTATGTAGGCAAGTTGGTCAATCTTGAGGAAATGAAAACTGTTTACCCAAAACTTTACGGACTTTCGAAAAAATACTGTCATCTATTTGGTACCTCGGTGCCTGCTGAGCGCCTTTTTTCGAAAGCCGTTGCTACAGACACCAAGAAACGCAACCGCTTAGCAACAAAACGCTAATCAAAACATTTGTTTTTGCAAAAATGGTTAAATAATAATCAGCGCTAAATACTCGTTTTATTTTATTTAAGGCTAATTGACAAGAGAATTAGAATTTTTTATGGAAAAATGTTTTTGTGAATACTCACTGTAAAAAATGTCTTTAAAATTCGGTTAAACGATTATTTCTCAATAATTGCAATTGATTTTTTTGGCTTGTGATTAATCATATGATTAATTAATCGATTATGTTATTTTTTTTGCCATCCCTACGCGCGAGCTATTTAAGCGAAAAACTAAAAAATAATAAAGAAGAGACAAAGTTATCTACACATCAGTGTCTCTTCAGTTATTATAGTTCTTTTGTTATGAATTTCTCTTTTTTCTTGTACAAGACGTCAAAATTATTATCTTCATACGTCGAATCACTGTCCGATTTACCGTCGTCAAAATAATCAAGCAGTGATTGAGACAATTGAAGAAGTATGCATGTATTAGTGAAAAAGTGTGCATGTATTGCTATTGTCATGACAGTATTGTCCGGTGTAAACCCTCCCAGCAAAAAATTATATAAGCAGTTTCAGCTTTTCGTTTTCGGTTATGGTTGTTTCCGACAGGCTGGGTTTGGAACTAATTTCCGTCATCCCTTGCCAAATTTGGTTTGGAGACAAAACCGGTTTCGGCGTTGTGCCATCTTCAGTGTCATTTTTCGTTCTGGATAACTTTTGTTAGGTACGTCTTCTTAGTTTTTCCTTGTTTATCTAGCGGGTCTTCCTCGCTGGTTTTCTCTTTCAATATTATTCCCACAGTGTTCCTTGTTTTAAATGATGCCTGGATATCGTACTTATGAAAGAATTAGCAAGTTTATACGATGTCTTTCCCGTGTAAGTTAGAACTGCCCAAGTTTTTTTTTATTATTTTCCTCTTTGCTTGTCTTTTTCGATTTTGTGTCCTTTCTTAATTTTTCAACCAGGCTTCTCTTATATCCGTTATTTTCCGCAATGGCATATATTGTATCCAGTTCATTCTTGTAGTCTTTTTCTGTTAGAGGGGTCCTTTCAAGCCTCGTTATTAGTTGTCTTAGTGCTGCATGTTTGTGTTGCTGTGGATGGTTCGAGCTGTTGTGTATTATTCAAGGTTGGCAATGTTTAAAACACTTGTTTTGTAAAAGTGCTTAAAACCTTGTTTAAAAAATGTTAAAAAAGAAAAAAACATCAATAATATAATGAATAGTTCTTGTACTTTTCAAAAGTGTAACGTAATGCCTCTTATCGTATTAAAACGTGTTGAAATATAGGTGATTTTTCCCATTGTTTTAAACAAGGTTTTGATCACTTTTAAAAAACAAGTGTTTTAAATAATGCGAACCCTCTACAAATACTACCAGTTAATTATAAACTGAAACATGAGCAATCAACGCACCAATTTTTGCAACGTAAAAATAAAACAAGTAATTTTTAGCAAAAAAAACCGACTTAAAAAAATATATATATATACAGTGACGAGCAAAACTGTAACACGGTGTAACACTTTTCATTTCAGCCACCGCTATCTTTCCAAGTTCTAACGACTTTCATACTTTAGTTGTATATTCTTATTGGTACACCCCTACTCCCTCTCTCATAAAGATTTAAAGTCAATCCAACAACAATAATAAAAGCAGCAGGCAAAAATGTAAATTAAGGCAAATGTTCCAGTTGTACACTCACTCTCAGTTTTGCATTTTACAGTTATCTTTTACTTAGTTGGAAGTCAGATGACTTTTTTCTGTATTGTAATTTATTCAAGAAGTGATTACCAGTAAATAATATGATCAATCAAGAAGCATAAATCTAAATAATAGATTTACTGCGGAAAGGCGGGACCATAGGAAAAGTGGCAAAAAATTGTAAAGCTCGCCACATGAGAATGTTAAGACTGAGAAAACATATAGAGTAAAATGTTATTAAGGACAAAGGAAGTCTGCCAAAAAATATTTCGGTCCGATATCTTGTGAACTTAGTAGCAAGTAGCGCTGCAGCCAATATTACAGAAGCGCTTAAGGTGTTAAAATTGAATGCAAACCAGTAGACAGCGAGGCGAAGAATTGTCAAACTGAACGCAAAGGCATAATAAAAGAAGAAAAAACCATTTTGATCAAAATACATGTGCGAGAGTGGTAGCATTTTGCTGGATCGTACGAAAACCAGACCGTTCCCTATTGGGATATGTTAGTTGGTCCTACAAGACTAAATTAACCGCTTTCAATCAGATGGCCGGGCATGGTATTGGATCAAAGACCCAAATTAAGCCTAAGCGCATCATGTAAGGCAAATTGTGAATCACAGTGGTCGGTCAATAATAGTTTGGGGTTGTATTTCAAAAATATTGATGGTCCGTTAGTACGCATTATGCGTAGGTAACAGTATCTTTTCATATTTCAACAAAATTTGCAATATGTAGTCAAAATAGTGCAATATGTGCTAAAAATCACCCAAAACATACTGCATATGTTCCCAAAGACTGGATGCAAAATCAAAAATTTGCTATTTGGAAATGACCTCCACAATCCGCGGATATAAATCTCGTCGAAAAATCGCGAAATCAACTAAAAGCGCAGCTTACTAAGTATCCAAGTCCTTCCAATGGAGTACATGAGCTGTGAAATCAAACCAAGGATATATGGGAGGCTATACCTCCAGAATTTTTACAGTGATACAAATAAGGTATGCCAAATTGCATCCAGGAACTAAAAAAAGAAAAAGTATACTGAACATTGTGTTAACAATTCTTTTTTTTTGTGAAAATTGTCAAAAAGTTATTAAAAATATATAAGTGCAAAACTGTAACATATGCCTTAATATACATTTTTGTCTGCTGGTTTTATTATTGTTGTTGGATTGACTTCAATTCGTTATGAGAGACGAAGTACAGGTGTACCAATAAGAATATACAACAAAAGTATGAATGTCGTTAGAACTTTTTGTTTGCTCGTCACTGTATATATTTCATGATCCAATGATCGGATCTAAACCAGATTAGTATGGGACCACCTCTGAGACACTGTATTTCTGATGCAAAAAGAGTTTTCGAACTCGGTTGACGTGGTCCAAAGTTATGCGGTAACATACATAAAAAGCAAAAAAACCGATTTAAAAAATATATATGTATATATATTTATATATTTCATGATCCAATGATCGGATCTAAACCAGAATAGTATGGGACCACCTCTAAGACACTACCTTTCCGATGCAAGAATTATCTAAATCGGTTAACGTGGTCCAAAGTTATGCGGTAACATATATAAAAAATAAAATAAAAATATTCCGACGAACTGATAACCTCCTCCTTTTTTGGAAGTCGGTTAAAAATAGGAGGGTCACACATTTATTTATGAAAATTTCCCAATTTTATTTCTGAATTATATGCATATTTAGCTAGAAAATATGTACGGTGGTCCTTTTTTTGCATTTACATAATCTACACAATATATGTAACCTGATTTGTGTTAATAAACCAGCGAAAATTATGTGTCCGAGCAAAAACTGGCGAGTCATGCGAAAGTTCGAACTAATTGAGAATTGACCACATATTTTATTATTGAACCAGAAGTAGTTCTGTTTTAGTGTAACCTTCATTGTGTTTACTATTTCCGTACGGACAAACAGGACGAGATATAAGGACAAGGTATCGAGAACACATAAGGGATTATAATGAGAAAACACAAAACCCAGAGGCTACAACAGAATCGAACTTCGCAAATCACATGAAAACAAATAAATGCATACCAATGAAGATTTGACAAACAGCAGCCAACATAAAGGACAAATAATAAATGAGCAAATAAATACTGTATCGGACGTACTGTTTGAACTAGGGACCGGGACTTTTATAATAAAATTCCTTAGAAAAAAGTTATCTTTGAACTTTTATTTTATTTGAAATAAAATAATCAGTAAACTCGGACTTTTATTTTTTAAGTCCAGCAATAAAAGTTAAACTTGGCCAAATATATTTTAAGTCCGAAATACTAAAAGTCCTTTCGTAATAATAAACAAACCGCTTCACAGTGCTTCCCTTCCATATAAAATGTTGGCAAAAATAGAATTATGGAGCGATTTAAATGAAAATTCGCCTCTTAGTAAAATTGAGGACGCTAAATATAAAAATGCAATTTGTTTTTGGATAACTTTCATACCTTCACTGTAAATGCAGTTTGAAGTTGAAAATTTGGGTTCTTGTGGCATTTATGTACATACAGTTCGTTCTATTTTTAAAAGTGAGGCGTCAAATGACAGGGTGTGGCCTGTAGATGTGCAATAAAGTTTTATTTTGTTTTAAACGGGTTGCCACCTGCTACATATTTTATTAAAATTATTTAATAAGTTAAATTAATTAGATATTACAATATGGGTGTCAATTGAATTGGTTTTGAAAATGCTTTACTTCTAAACGACACGTAGAAGGGGTTCCACATGTTTAAAAAATCAAATTCACTTTAATTAAGGGAATGAAGTAACTGAAATATGTATATCAACATGGATACCAGACAAAAGAAAAACTTGGACATTAGACTGCATCACTCCCCATACAAAAAAAAATCGGTACTATTTTTCCATTGGAATTATAAAATCTATTGTATCTTAAGACGCCCACCAAAATATTACGGAAAAATATTAAGATTTACGTGAGCTGGACCGATTTGAAAATACCTCCAAAAATTGAGTTTTTTTTTAATAAAAATAGTTTCTTAAAGATTTTTTTTTAAATCCCCTCAAATGACAAAACGGGTTAAGCTTAAAAAATTTACATAAAAATATTTAAAAAAAAAATATAAAAAAATTGAACGGAATCGTAACAATGGGAATTTGTTGCTGTTTTTTAACTTTTTTCAAAGATTGGTATAAGCAAAACTTGAATAACTGAACCTAAACTTTTCCGATTTAGACTTAAGAGGTGTCATTGGAAAGGTATTTTCTCTTTGCTAATAAACTCATTCAAAGGATGAAAAAGAAAGGTAGGATGAACGAACGTCATTCAAAGTTGAATTAAGATGTGTTGGTATTTGAAAAAAAAATAAATAAAAATTTTTTGGACAGAAATAAAAACAGTGTGAAAATACTTTTCTACTGAGATCCCTCAAGTCTAAATCACTTATTCAAGATTTTCGTAAAGCAATCTTTGAAAAAAGTAAAAAAACAGCATCAAAAATCTCATTCTTACGATTCCGTTGAAAAGATTTTTAAATATTTTTATCAAGATTTTTTAAGCTTAATCTGTTTTGTCATCTGAGGGGACTTTTCCAAAAATTTCTTTAAGAAACTATTTTTATTTATAAAGGACTCCATTTTTGGAGGTATTTTCAAATCGGTCCAGCTCACAGTCTATACATATTTAGTAAGAAATAAGTGAAGAGTAAAAACATTCCTGAGCTAATTTAAGAGTCCAGTAATTTAAAAGGAATGTAGTCAGAACAAATAACTGATTGACAATGTATGTATTTATAATAAAATGACAAATACGATGTCGCAAACCTTTGGTTTGACACAATTATTATTTTAGTTTAACTATACTTGGCTTCGCAAACATGTGGCAACCCTCTTCGTAATATTAACAAGCTAAAACCTTTTTAAACCTCTTTTGTCTGACTCCCATATCTATTTCAATTACCTAATGCCTTTAATTCAAATGGAATTCGATTTTTTAAACAGGTGGCAACCCTCTACATGTAGCTAATAAATAAACCCTTTTCATACACATTTCGATTGAAACTCATCTCTAAATAATTCATTTAACTTATTAAAAAATTGTAATTTAATTTTTTAACAGGTGGCAACTTAAAACAAGTAATTTTTAGCAAAAAAAAACCCGACTTAAAAAAATATATATATATCTATATATTTCATGATCCAATCATCGGATCTAAACCAAATTAGTATGGGACCACCTCTGAGACACTACCTTTCCGTTTTCCAAATCGGTTGACGTGGTGCAAAGTTATGCGGTAACATACATAAAAATAAAAATAAAAATATTCCGACGAACTGATAACCTCCTCCTTTTTTGGAAGTCGGTTAAAAAAACCTCTATTGTCCACAGGTCAAGCGTTTTAACCTAACACTTCATTTTTGAAAATAGAACGAATCGTGCAGATCTGATGGCACTGACAAAAAATGAAAAAATTATTTTATGTATTAGCAGAAAACGCATTACTTCAAAAAGTGCAAAAAATGAGCAGGTTTTTATTTCTTCTTACGAAACCTAAAAACCCGTACTATTTAATAAACCAATAAAAAATTACATATTTTTAAATATATTTTTTATTCATTCCATTAAAATTTACCATTTTTAAAATTTGGATAAAAAAAAAAATTTCCGGAATACCGCAGGGACACCCTGTGTTTAACATTATTTTAAAATTTGTATTCCTGTAGCTCTCAAGGAAAGCTTAACGTCGAAAACCTGCAATCACAACAGACGGCCAATTTATTCGCTACTCGACTCACACACCTGCTCTCTGAGAGCACTCTTCAACAATCCGACATACGCGAGCAGTGGAACCACATTTCCCGATCATTAAGTACCGCCGCCGAAGAAGTAGTTGGATTTAAGCGAGCCCGAAAGAACAACTGGTACGATGACGAATGTCAAGAAGCCGCAGAGAAAAAAAGACGCCGCCTATAGGGCCAGGCTGCGATCGGGCGCAACGCGAGCCATGTGGAACCGTTATAGGGAACTGAAGAAGGAAGCGAGACGTATTTGCCGCAATAAGAACAGAGAGGCCGAAGTACGTGAGTGCGAAGAGCTTGAGATGCTGGCTGACAGGAAGAACGCCCGAAAATTCTACCAGAGGGTTAGGCGACTTACGGAAGGTTTCAAAACCAGGGCGAACTCCTGTAAGAACAACAATGGCGACCTAGTGACCGATGTCCAGAATATACTTAAATTGTGTAGGGAACACTTTTACAGCCTACTGAATGGTAGCAGCGCTGAAAGTAGTGAAGAAGACGAACCCGAGTCCCCAGTCGATGATGATGGAGTAGCTGTCCCACTGCCTGACTATGCCGAGGTACGAATAGCGATTACGCGTCTGACAAACAACAAAGCTGCTGGAGCTGACAGCCTGCCAGCCGAGCTATTCAAGTACGGCGGCGAGGAGCTGATGAGGTGCATGCATCAGCGCGTGCAGAATATGGTCAGATGAACGCATGCCCGACGACAGGAATTTAAGTCTGCTCTGCCCAATCCACAAGAAAGGCGACCCCGCCATACGCGCCAACTACCGCGGAATCAGCCTTCTAAGCATTGGTTACAAGGTCTTATCGAGTGCATTGTGCCCACCGTCAACGAGCTGATTGGACCTTATCAGTGTGGCTTTAGGCCTGGAAAATCCACCATAGATCAGGTATTCACAATACGCCAAATCTTGGAAAAGACCCGCGAGAATAGGATCGACACACACCATCTATTTGTCGATTTCAAAGCCGCTTTCGACAGCAGGAAGAGAAGTTGCCTTTATGCCGTGATGTCTGAATTTGGTATCCCCGCGAAACTAATACGGCTGTGTAAAATGACGTTGAGCAATACCACCAGCTCCGTCAGAATAGGGAAGGACCTCTCCAAGCCGTTTGATACCAAACGAGGTTTCAGACAAGGGGACTCCCTTTCGTGTGATTTCTTTAATCTGGTGTTGGAGAAGATAATAATAGCCGCAGAACTGAACCGCTCAGGTACAATACTTTACAGGAGCGTACAATTGCTGGCGTATGCCGACGACATCGATATTATCGGTAAAAACCAAGGGCTACGTCTGTTCTGCCTTCTCGGGATTGGATAGAGAAGCAACGCGAATGGGTCTGGTGGTGAACGAGGACAAAACGAAGTATCTCTTGTCATCACACAAACAGTCAGAGCATACGCGTCATGACACCCACGTCACTGTTGACAGTTACAAGTTTGAAAAAGTAGACGACTTCGTTTATTTGGGAACCAGCATTCACACCAATAATAATGTCAGCCTTGAAATCCAACGGAGAATCACTCTTGCCAACAAGTGCTACTTTGGACTGAGTAGGCAATTGGGAAGTCCTCTCTCGTGGTACAAAGATCACACTCTATAAGTCACTCATCATGCCTGTGCTGGTGTATGGCGCGGAAGCATGGACAATGAAAGCATATGATGAGGCGGCTCTTGGAGTTTTCGAGAGAAAGATTCTGCGAAAGATTTACGGACCTTTACGCGTTGGTGATGGCGAATATCACAGACGATTTAACGATGAGCTGTATGAGTTTTACAACGATATAGACATAGTGCAGCGAATTAAAGTTCAGCGGCTCCGCTGGCTTGGCCATGTCGTTCGAATGGACAGAAACGCTCCTGCTGTGAAAATATTCAACGTAGGGACACGATATCGAACCGAAAATATCGATATTATACTCATTAAAAGTATCGCTGTAAAAATATAGGGTACTCATTAATATAGTAATAAAAAGACTCGATATTCCAAATATCGATACAAAATTCAAAAAATTAAATCTGAATATTGGTCTAATTTTTTAATAAAGAATTAACACTTTGTACTTTAAGAAGTACACCACTGAAGTGGCGCCACATTGCAACCGAAGATAGTACACATTTCTGCGCTGTAAAGCGCAAAATATATTCATATTGCTTAACATATAAATTCCAAAGTAAGTAAGAAGGTTATAGTACGACATAGATTTGCAAGAAATGGAACCCTAGCTAAAAATTTAAAAAATTGTTTGAAAAAAATATTAACAACAAAACTTTCAATCGAAATTTTAGTAAGGTAACGTCACGTCAGATACTTCGGCTGATAAAAAAAGCAGAACAGATTTTTACATTTTGGAATTTGGAAAATTAACCTTAAATATTTCAAATATTACTACAATAAGTTTTATACAAATACTTTTGCCCAATTCCCAGAGCTTTTAAATTTTGACGTTTTCATTTTATTTTCTAACATTTTGTCATACAAATGTCATGCCAGGCCAGATTGGAAATGCCCAATAAAATATATCATTATTCCCATTAACTTTGTAATGTCCATTTACGTTTCGATACCAGTGTGACCAGGTTAGCCTTTTTAAGGCTAGATTTAGCATTTAGTTTTAGGCTATAGCCTCAGAATTTTCGATCTGACTTCGTGGCTGTTTTCTGGCCTTTTTTACTTAAAATATTCATAGTAAAATTTGGCCGGAACTTAGAAAAATACTCAGTATTTCAAAAACTACTATTTACCGTTCAACTGTTGCAATAAAGAGCAAAGCACCATTTCTTTGAGAACATACATATTTCCTTAGCGCTTTCTTAGGTTTTAAAAAATTAGTACTACGAAATCTGCCTAAAACTGAATTTTTGAAACAATTTATTTGTTTGCTTATTTTTAGTGCACTATAATATAGAAAACATTCGTATTTCTATACGCGATTTTTTTTGATTTCTCGTATCCTAAACTGAATCCATTTTGCATACCTTATCGAGTTGACGAAGAGTTTTTAAGGAATGAATATACTGACTTCTTTTTAACTTCATTTTTCATAGGGTATAACTTTTTCTAACCTTTTTTCAAAACCTATTTAGTCTCGCTTTTCGTGATCATCTGGTCACACTGTTCGATACGATACAAGAGTTCTGGTACTCGATTCCAAAAAAAAATCGTTTGAAAACTATCGAGTAAAAAGTATCGGTATCGAATTGCAAAAATATCGATGTGGTATCGTATCGTATCGAAATTCGTGTCCCTAATTCAACGCGGGCCGCGATGCTGGTAACAGACGAAGAGGAAGGCCTCCTCTGCGTTGGAAAGACCAGGTGGAGAAGGACTTGGCTTCACTTGGCATTTCCAATTGGCGTCAGTTAGCGCAGAAGAGAAATGACTGGCGTGCTGTTTTGGACTCGGCCAAAATCGCTTAGGCGGTTACAGCGCCAATAAAGAAGAAGAAGAAGTAGCTTCCTGGCGGCATATAATTTATGTTATAGGGAAATTTCTGTTTAATTCCTTTTAGTGGATAGATTACCTTTACAATAATACCAAACACGTTCACATTGCGGACAACGAATCTTTCGATCATCAAACAAATTTGATACCAAATGAAAGAGGACTAATATAGCTTTCAAAAAGAGATATTTCAGGTCATCAGATCTGCACCGTTCGTTCGATTTTCAAAAATAAGATGTCAAAGTAAAGGGCTTGGCCTGTGGATGTGCAATAAGGTTTTATTTTTTCCGAAAAGAGTTACCACCTGTTACAAATTTTAGTTCAAATTATTTAATAATCAATGCCATTTGATCCGCACCGTTCTTTCGATTTTGAGAAATAAGGTGTAAGATTAAAGGCCTTGGGCTGTAGATGTGTCATGAGGTTTTCGTTTTTCGAAAATAGTTGCCACCTTTTCAAAAAAAAGTGCAAAAATGGCGCTTCATATTATTTAAAATTATTATTTATGGTAATTGTAATATTTACCACCATATGGACGTAATAGCGTAGTAATTGAAAATATTTTGAAGTGCGTTGTAACCTTTTTAAAAGTCTAAGGCCCGGTTTCTCAAAGCCTGGTTGGCACAATCTGCGGTTATCGACGTTACTGACACCGTGTTATATGCGTGGAGTCGAAAACGTTGATAGCGATGTTAACCGAAGATTATTGTCCACCAGGGTTTGAGCAACCTGCTCTCATTGTGTTAACTTATACGCAAGTTATACATGTGAAATATGGGTATCAAACGACACATTTTTAAGGAATCTTTAGTTTGAACTTGGTAATTTTTGAAGAGGGTGGCCACCATTAAAAAAATTGTATGTTAATTTTTTATTAAGTTAAATGAATTATTAAAAGATGGGTATGTTTTACCTCTTTCATTTGGTACAAAATTTGGCTGATTTGAATAAGCGGTTTGTTTATTATTACGAAAGGACTTTTGTTTCGGACTTCAACAATATTTGGCCAAGTTTAAATTTTATTGCTGGACTTAAAAAAATAAAAGTCCGAATTTTTTAATTATTATTGGACTTTTTCACAAAAAGATCGAAAAATAAAAAGAATCCAGGATTCTTGTCCAGAAGGTCCTGGGATCAAAGGAACATTGATAACTTTATTCTAGGGCAATATTTTGCCCCGGACTTTTATAACATTGAAAAAAAAAATAACTGTTATTTTCGGTCCCTGGTTTGAACATCTAAAACTACTGCACGAGAAGAAAAACGACAACAACAAAATATTAAGGATAGACGTGGAAGGGAATATACTAACTACAAAAACAAAGAAGGTAAAAATCACAGCCTTCTGCTTGTCAGCAAAAACAAGCCACAACAATTCATCTACCTATTGAGCATCGCAAATACTGCAAAACTAAGAAGACGTACCTAACAAAAGGAAAATAGGTAGTTAATAAGGAGTATAAATACGAGTAACCAACAAAAATTATCCAGAACGAACAATGACACTGAAGATGGCAAAACGCCGAAACCGGTTTATCTCCAAACCAAATTTGACAAAAGATGACGGAAATTCGTCCCAAAATACATCAGTTTTAACTTCCTGTCAGATGGAACATACAATTTTAGATTTTTTGTTTAATTCTCTGAGAGATAGAGAGAGTTAAACCTTATTCTCAATGACAATAATACGGCGAAATTAGGTGTAAAATAGGGGTTGTGCCATACAACTTGCATTCCTTACAAGTTTCATGCATTAAATGTTAAGGCTTATGGTCATATTAAATAAGGCTTATATAAGGCGAAAATGTTTTGGTGGGCTAATTTAAATTCCTACTGAAAAACAGGTCAGTAGTGTTGTGTATTAATAACAATACTTTAACTTAATAATGTAGATACTATTTATTTACTAGCATAAGCAACCCTGAATTATCTATATTATCTTTGTAATTTAGCTTTACTTAAACTTAATCAAGAGAGTCTTTTCTTGACTACCAACGATATAACAAGTAGTTTTAACTTAGTTCAAATTTGAACTGAGTTTAACTAAACTTCGTTTAAGCTGAGTTTAAACCAGCACTGAAAAACTGACCCTTAATGTTAATTATTTTTGGGTTTATGAATCCTTTTATTTAGTAAAACTTTGTCGTATTCTACAATGTCAGCAATTTTGCAACCACTTTGTATGAGATACTCCAAAACGTGTACTTAATAAACGATACATTATACATATTTATATTGAGTGAAAAGCAATATCTGGAAACTTAAAGGAGATATCCAAAAATGGATAACGCCATTTGCAATATCTCGATTAGTTAGTATGACTGCATTAGTAACTCAATTTGTACTAAATTACCAATAAAATTTTAGTCAATATATCGGAAACTAATCGAGATATCTAAAAAATTAATTACATCAATCGAAAGATCTTATTATAAAATATATATGGGTGTTTCCATACAGTCGTACGCGACATTCGTACGCTTATAGAGTAACGTAAATCTATCAAAAATAGAAGTTACTGAAAAAAAAAAGTTTACGGTTATGTTGCAACCAAAGGGTACTATGTTTGAGAAAAAAAAATAAGCAGCCTCGAAACTTTGGTGTGGAAAATATCCGTTCAAAACCAGGTGATAACGTACGCGACAAAAAAGGAAGTGGTTTTAAGGCACATATACATATATGCGAAAGAATGCGAATCATGAGAGTTTTTATTTTCTTTAAAAATTCCTGAACTAAGCTAAATAATGTACCTTTACAATCCTTCCATTTTTTAATAGAAATTATCTCTGGTTAGGTTTTATTAAAAAAAATTATAATAATGTACGCGACATAACGTACGTGACAGATTTTTCCTCCATACAATATTTTTACTAGTAACACATACTAAATTAATTTTTTCAGTTCTTCTCTCCACCGTTTCGCGTTTTCAAAACCTTTTTCCGCCATCTGAATACGAAATTTAAAGTTATAAAGCCGTTTGAATTCATTTGCTTGCATTTTCGGTTTACATTTTCATGGAAACACGCATATATGCGAAAGTCTGCGAATCATGGGAGTTTTTTTTTTCTTTAAAAATTCCTAAACTAAGCTAAATAATGTACCTTTACAATCCTTTCATATTTTAAGAGAAATTATCTCTGGCTAGTTTTATATTAAAAAAAAAAAACAATAACGTACGCGACATAACGTACGCGACAATTTTTTCTCGTAAGTAATAAAATGTATTTATTGAAAACTCTTCTCGCCACCGTTTCATTATTTTACAACTATTCTAAATAATTTAAATGGAAAATTTGCAATTAACATTGGTTTTAATGTATTTGATTGAAATTTTCTTACTTACAATAACGTATGCCACAAACTTTAAAGGGTAATAAATTTTTTTTTTACTTCGGTTGCAAAGAAAATTTTACTGTATATCTTTAGCTGGAAGAATTCTCGCTTAGGAATTGTAATCTGCATTACCTGCGACTGCCAATATACAAATGACATAGACAAGCAATGTTTTTGCATAACGTACGCGACATTAGAATACTATCAGAAGCAAATCAAAAAAATTACCGTTATTCGAGCTCTAACTTCTCCTTTTTCTCATTTTTATAGTTAGTTGTTATTGCAAATTTGATTTTAAGATGTAATTGTAATGTTTCAAATCTCTTAATTTAGTTAATAGGAAAGAGAAAATAGTTCATTTCATTAGAGAAAACTGAGTCGAAGAGACATTCAGTTTTACTCTTCCATTTTTGAGTCTTAAAATTCCAATAAGCTGAAATAAGTACTTCTATAACATAAAAATTCGAGTATTTTTGTCTTATTAATTCGTCTTAAAAACCCTTTTCAGTTGTTTTTTTTTTCAGTCCTGGTTGACATTTTCATGGAAACACCCATATGTAACTGTCTCTATAACTAAAAATCGCCAAAATGACGCTTACGACAATCTTTTAATCAGGCGACAATATGTACATATCCATATGTAGACTTGTGGTCAAAGGATTTACATAGTATGTACTAGAGATGGGCACGGGCCTAAATTTTCAGGCCCGGCCCGGCACGAGTGCAAAATCAACTTTCAAAAACACGCACGAGCCCGCACGTTAAGAATTTTAGTCGGGCCCGGCCCGGCACGACGGGACACACCCCAGCCCGGAAATAAAGAGCCAACTTTTATTGTATGTATACATATGTACATATTTTTAATTTTGCGTTTATGTGCATACGTATATTTACTTAGGCGAATCAATATTTTACATCAAAGATTTTTATAATATATTTTCTGGGAAGTAGAAAAAGTGGAAGGTATTTTATATACAGATATGTATGTAAACAAAACTACTAAGTATCATATATTTTCTATAGGTTTCCAAATATTTCTGTTTTTGCTTTTCTCTTATCAAACGAGTTTTAAATACGTACAATTTTTTTTTTTTGTATAAACACAAAAGCTCATCTAAATTTTTAGTATTAGCAACGGGATTTTTCGTGCCTTTTCGTACTTTTCTGAAATTTTACTGAACGCCCAGTTCGTGCTGACTGCAAATATTCCGGTCCGTACCCCTGCCAAAAGCCCGGCCCGTGCCCATCTCTAGTATGTACATATGTAGGATTTCATACATATTTGAAATAAGCAGCTGTTTGGTGAAATGAACACATACCTTGTTTATACCGACACAAAGTGCGCTTTGACCTAGTTCGCTGTGATTCAAAACGGATGCATAAACCAAATTTCAATACACCTAGAAATTCAAAAGTGTGTTGACTCGAATTTTCTTTTCAAATCGGTTTTTCATTTCTCAAATCGGTTAGAAAACACGTATAAACACATCATACAATTGACTTGAAATGAAAATAGGCTGGTTTTCTTTATAAAGTCCGTTTTGAATTATATTTATTTATTTTTTAATAAATTTGAATTATTGTTCCTTCCATTTCGCTGAGCCGTGCAAATTAATTATTAAAGAAATATCGAATAAAAACAGTAAATTTTGTTTACTTTTGAAAACTGTTTCAGCAAGTGCGTTATAAAGACACAGCTATAAACTCTTGAAAGAAGTATGTGCAAAGTCAAATCCGTGTTTTGTTAATGCGGTTCTTGCGTAGGTATAAACAAGGTAACAGATAAATATACATGTGCATATGCGTGAGTATTATGAGTATTTATGTATCATATATGTCAGAATTCGTACATATGTCCATATGTATTAAAAATATTATATGTACTTACAATCCAAAATTTCCAGTCTTGCATTGTACGATGCCGCACATATTGATCATACAATTGCCGTACATGTTCGGTCCCTTGACGTGTGACAGGAGCGCCATTAGCTGGAAGAATTGAATGCAAATGTCTGCAAGGAACAGAAAACAAAAATACTGTTATAGTGATACTAGCTAACAATTAGCATACTTTGGATTATGAATCTTTCAAGCACCTCTATTCAAAGAAGCAACGGTAGCATTTTCGTATGAAATATGCATTTAAAGCACTGATGGGCACTGCCTTGCCCGTGGGCGAAGCTCTTTTAAGCTTTCTATACATTTTGTACAGGAATGATAGAATATTCTATCATTCTTGCATTTTGTATAGAGGCGAGCACAGTAAAAGCTCTCGCTGCGCTACGTTGATTTAACCGAATACAGAATTTTGTATCTATACGTAATATATGTACATATATTAAACTGCATCACTCCCCATACAAAAAAAATCGGTACTCTTCCATTGGAATTATAAAATTTAAGTCTTGCACCAATATATTTCGGAAAAATGTTAAGATTTACGTGAGCTGGACCGATTTGAAAATACCTAAAAAAATAGAGTTTTTATGAATAAAAATAGTTTTTTAAGTATTTTTTTAAAAAGCACCTCAGATGACAAAACAGTTTAAGCTTAAAAAATTTGTTTAAAAACTTTTAAAAAATTGTTTCAACGTAATCATAATAATAAGATATTTGATGGTATTTTTCAGGGTGCGGGGAATGATCAAAATACGATATTTCTCAAAACAAATGGCGGCCGAAAATTGAGTGCTTCCAATTTTTCGCGATTGATAAAGTTGCGCTCCGAACAAAAGTATTTGCAATCTCTCACGAGCAATATCAATGTTGGTAAAGATTACGAAAGATAAGATTTCGCTGCAACCGTCGTTCGTTCGATCCTTCGCGATCGTTCGTTGGCTGCGAGCGTTTTTTTGTGAAACTCAACTAGTTACTCGTATTGTCAAGATTGAGTTTTTCAACGATCGAGAGCATTCGTCTGGAGGATAAATTATTTATGTATGTATGGAAGTTTGTATGTTTGTAGAATATTAATCACTTTGTGTGAAAAAATGCCTGTATGTGTGTATGTATTTCATTTCATACGCTGACAAAAAATAGAAAGTGCGAAAATCGGCAGATTTTACAACAAACATATGACACCGTTATGGCGTCATTCCGCACAAATGCACAGCAAAGCCACAAACCAAACGCAAATTTTTGGCTCTCACGTTTTCGCATCAAAGAATGAACTGCCTATTCTATTGTCTTGCTAGTATAATAGACTGAAGTTCATTTCTTGAAGGAAACTTAAGTATACAAATTTGTACAATACTAGCCAATTTGTAGAAGATTAACCACTTTGTGTGAAAAAATCCCTTCATTATGTCTATGAAGTTGGCATATGGTATGACGCAAAAAGACAAAAAAAAAAAAGCTGTTCTCAGTAGGCTTTCAATAGTTCTAGAGTTCTTGAAAAGGGAACAAAAGTTCTGGATATTTTAGCCGTGTTTTTTACACACATATACATCTACGCTTAACGTGTAAAAAAACAATTATCGCCAATTTCCATTTCAAAACAAGTAATTTGGATTTTATCGACAACTATTCACAAGCACACATAAAGTTTGTCGCTTACAGCTCTATACAATTTTTAAGCGCAGATACGTATGTATGCGTGTAAAAAAACACGCCTTTTGACAAACAAAAAATTGCTTTAAAATCTCTGTATGCCAGATTCACGGAGCATACGACATGTGGCAAAAAGGCAAATAAAAAATTGTTCTGAGCAGCTTTTCAATAGTTCTAGAGCTCCTGAAAAGGAAACAAAAAGCTCTGCACAATTACGCTGAAAATTTTTTTTTTTGAAAAAGTTGAAAAAGAACAATTTAAAAAAAAATTAAATTTAAAACTATTCTGAGTAGCTTTTCAAAAGTTCTAGAGTTCCTGAAAAGGAAAAAGAAACTTCTGCAAAACTACGCCGAAAAAAAGTTTTTTTTTTTTCAAAAAAGTCGAAAAAGTTGAATGTTTGAAAAAATAAAAATAAAAATTGTTCTGAGTAGCTTTTCAATAGTTCTAGAGTACCTGAAAAGGAAAAAGAAAGTTCTGCAAAATTACACGGAAAAAAATCGAAAAAGTCGAAAAAGTAAAACTTTTGAAAAAAAAATAAAATTTAAAACTGGTCTGAGTAGCTTTTCAAAAGTTCTAGAGTTCCTGAGAAGGAAAAAGAAAGTTCTGTACAATTACGCCGAAAAAA